>NC_142952.1:14702630-14717630 GCF_046866305.1 Octopus bimaculoides
AGTTTTTATGGACAGTAGGCAAAAACACCACCCAGCTCCTTACCATTGTCACCCACCACCATTACCACCACCACCGCCATCATCATCATCAATAACAACACTATAACTTCCACCACCACCACCACCACAACAACAACTACTACAACCACAGTCACTCCGACTCTGAACACCGACAGCATCTCACTATAGGTTTGAGACGTCAGAACAATTATATCAACCTCCATACTGTAATAATCACATGCTGGCCTTCATCATGAACTCAGGTGAAGTTGGGGAAGGGTAGGCCTTGAAGAACTTATTGATTGGATCAGGACAGTTTTTATGGCCAGTTATCCTTGCTAGAATTGTAAAACCCTTTGGGAAGATATTATATAAGACCATGTGTTAATGACAGGTAGATTTTCCCCCCTCTCCATTTGTAGGTAATTGTCTGATGGGTAGGGACAATACCAAGAACTTTCTTTGGCTTTCCAAGATTCGAGGAATGCGTACTGCAGCTTTAACCTGGATCAGGTCTCTGATCAAAAGTATTCCATCTAGAATCATTCTGTCTTTTATTCAGACACGATATGTCAAGATTACTCTAATCCTTTTAATTCTAACCCACCTGAAACCACTCCTGGTTCTATGTTTTAAAGTAATCTAAATAAAAACCGTTCATCAAAATTTTAAGTTGATTTATGTTCCAAACACCAGTATATCATCATCATCGTCATACATACATACATAGATACATACATACATACATTTGTTGTTGGCACTCCGTCGCTTACGACGTTGAGGGTTCCAGTTGATCCGATCAACGGAACAGCCTGCTCGTGAAATTAACATGCAAGTGGCTGAGCACTCCACAGACACGTGTACCCTTAACATAGTTCTCGAGGATATTCAGCGTGACACAGTGTGACAAGGCTGACCCTTTGAATTACAGGTACAACAGAAACAGGAAGTAAGAGTGAGAGAAAGTTGTGGTGGAAGAGTACAGCAGGGTTCGCCACCATCCCCTGCCGGAGCCTCGTGGAACTTTAGGTGTTTTCCCTCAATAAACACTCACAACGCCCAGTCTGGGAATCGAAACTGCGATTCTATGACTGCGAGTCTACTGCCCTAACCACTGGGCCATTGTGCCTCCACACATACATACATACATCATCATCATCATCATCGTTTAACATCCGCTTTCCATGCTAGCATGGGTTGGACGATTTGACTGAGGACTGGTGAAACCGGATGGCAACACCAGGCTTCAATCTAATTTGGCAGAGTTTCTACAGCTGGATGCCCTTCCTAACGCCAACCACTCAGAGAGTGTAGTGGGTGCTTTTACGTGTCACCCGCATGAGGGCCAGTCAGGCGGTACTGGCAATGGCCACGCTCAAAATGGTGTCTTTTATGTGTCACCCGCACAAGAGCCAGTCCAGGGGCACTGGCAACGATCTCGCTCGAAAATCCTATGAAGGCCAGTCAGGCGGTACTGGCAACGGCCACGCTCAAAATGGTGCATCTTATGTGCCACCCGCACAAGAGCCAGTCCAGGGGCACTGGCAACGATCTCACTTGGCTTGCCGGGTCTTTTCACGCACAGCACATTTCCAAAGGTCTCGGTCAGTAGTCATCGCCTCGGTGAGGCCCAATGTTTGAAGGTCTTGCCTCACCACCTCAGCCCAGGTCTTCCTGGGCCTACCTCTTCCATGGGTTCCCTCAACTGTTAGGGTGTGGAGGGAACCCGTGGAAGAGGTAGGCCCATACATACATATTCCATGCAGGCATGAGTTGCACAGTCTGACTTGGAGCTGGCTTGTTGGGGAACTGTCCGGGCCCCAGATATTTGTTGTGGCCTGGTTTCTATGGTTGGATGCCCTTCCTAATGCCAACTAGTCTACAAAATGTGCTGGCTGCTTCTTATGTACCACTGGCATGGGTGCATTTACACAACACTGGTATGAGCGGATTTTATGTAGCACAGACACCTGTAAAGGACCTTGCAGAGGTGACTTATTCAAACCCCAAAGAATTACTCTCAACACATAGCTCCCCTACTATTTCTGCTCGTGAACAGAGATGCACATATTGTCAGCCACTAAGGAACATGCTCAACTAGTTAAAGTCAAGCAACTGACAAGCAAATCTGTGGTGTTGAGCAGAATATTTGCTGTAGCCCATCTTTTATACCAAGACAAAACATGTACAAGATAACACCTCCAATCAGTATTATTTTGATTACTATTATTTACATTCTGAGTTCAAATTCTGCCAAGGTTGACTTTGCCTTTTATCCTTTCAGGGTCGATAAAATAAGTATCAGTTGAGCATTGGGGTTAATGTAATCAACTTTTCCCTTCCACCCCTCCAAATTTGCTGGCCCTGTGTCAAAACTTTGAAATCATCATTATTATTATTATTATTATTATTAAGGCAGTGAGCTAGCAGAATTGATAGTATGTTATGCTTAGCAGTATTTCATTTACCCTTATGTTCTGAGCTCAAATTCCACTGAGATCGACTTTGCCTTTCATCCTATTGGGATTGATGAAATGAGTACCAGTAAAATACTGGGGTCGGTGTAATCGACTAGTCTCCTCCCACCAAATTTTCAGGCCTTGTGCCTATAGTAGAAAGGATTATTATTATTATTATTATTATTATTATTATTAATGTAAGCACAATAAATTAGACTGTTGGAAAAGAAAAATTCCTAACCTCAGGCTACAACAAGTAACCTTAGATGCCAAGAACCCTCCTAAGTATCCTAGCTGACCCTAATAACACTGTTTTTTAAAGGAGCTGTACTAAACTAGGCTTTTGTGCCTATTTCCTCTATCCATGTGTTCACATCTTTAGGGATAGTTCCTAATGCACCTATAACTACTGGGATACATTTTACTTGCTATTATTATTATTTTTATTATTATTATTATTATTATTATTAAGGCGGCGAGCTGGTAGACTCATTAGCATGCCGGGCTAAATGCTTAGTGGTATTTTGCTTGTCACTATGTTCTAAGTTCAAATTCTGCTGAGGTTGACTTTGCCGTTCATCCTTTCAAGATTGATAAATTAAGTACCAGTAAAACACTGGGATCAATGTAATCAACTCACTTCCTCTCCAAAATGGCTGCCCTTGTGGAAAAATTTGAACCATCATAATTATTATTATCATTATTATTACTTGTCCCACTTCTCTACATCTGCTGTTGCTTCTCTCTGAGGTGTTTGGTTTCTGCAGAAAACTTGTCCATTTTGGGTGGTTAATTACTTCCAGCCATTATTACAGCTGTATCCATCATAGTAATGATGATTTTCTCTGAATAGGAGCTGAGATCATTGTCCGTTTGATGTTGTTCCAAGGCTTCAAACCTGTTGCTAAGCAGTAGTTGGAATTCTGTTGCCTTTGCCAATAGCACCACAGAGTTTGGCTTCTTTGAGCATTTGGTCAGTCTAGCTTGTTCTTCCTTTACATTGATGGTGACTGATGTGCCTAGTAGGCAGTGGTAGCTATTAGTATGGGAAATGTTAATGATTGACACATCTTGAAATAGCTGTGACTTGTTATTAACGCAGTGAGCTGGCAGAATCATTAGCACACTGGGAAAAAGGCTAAATGGCATTTCATCTGTCTTTACATTCTGAGTTCAAATTCCACTGATGCTAACTTTGCCTTTCATCCTTTCAGGGTCAATAAAATAAGTACCAGTTGAGCACTGGGGTTGATGTACTTGACTTAACCCCTCCACTGTACTTACTGCCCTTGTGTCAAATGTTGATATTATTATTATTATTATTATTATTATTATTATTATTATTAAGGTGGCAAGCTGGCAGAATTGTTAGCAGGGCGGGTAAAATGCTTAGTGGCATTTCGTCCGACTGCACGATTTGAGTTCAAATTCTGCCAAAGCTGACTTTGCCTTTCATCCTTTCGGGATGGATAAATTAAGTACCAGTGAAACACTGGGGTCGATGTAATTGACTAGTCCCCTCCCCCCAAAAATCCAGGCCTTGTGCCTTTAGTAGAAAAGATTATTATTATTATTATTATTATTACTATACAAGGCAGCGAGCTGGCAGAATTGTTAGCATACCAAGCAAAATGCTTAGCAGCATTTCATCCATCTTTACTTTCTGAGTTCACATTCTGCCAAGGTCAACTTTGCCTTCCGTCCTTTGAGGCGGAGGGGGGGGGGATAAAATACCAGGGTTGATGTAATAGAGTAGCCCCTCCCCCAAAACTTCAGGCCCTATTCCTATTGTAGAAAGAAAGCAGTGAGCTGGAAGAATAATTTGCACACAGGGCAAAATGTTTAGCACCATTTTGTTTGTCTTCACAATCTGAGTTCAAAATCATTAAGGTCAATTTTGCCTTTCCTCCTTTCAGGGTCAATAAATTAAGTACCAGTCAAATACTGGGGTTGATGGGACTGACTTACTACCTTCCCCCAAATTTCAGGCCTTATGCCTATAGTAGAAAGGATTATTATTATTATTATTATTATTATTATTATTGTTGTTGTTATATACGGTGGTGAGCTGGTAGAATTGTTAGCATCCCGGATGAAATACTTACTTCTGCCGAGGTTGACTTTATCTTTCATCCTTTCGGGGTTGATAAATTAAGTACCAGTAAAACACTGAGGTCAATGTAATCAACTAGTCCACCCTTCCACCCCTACATTTCAGGCCTTCTGCCTGAAGTAGAAAAGATTGTTATAAAGGCAGTGAACTGTCAAAATCATCAACACGCCTGACTAAATGCTTAGCAATATTTCAATCCGAGTTCAAATTCCACTGAGGTCGACTGTGCCTGTCATCCTTTTGGGGTCGATAAAATAAGCACCAGTTGAGCACTGGGGCTCAATATAACTGACTTGCCCACTCCCCCTCAAATCGCTGGCCTTGTGCCAAAATAAGAAAAAATTATTATCAATGTTATGATTTTGTGCCTATGTAAGAAACTACTACTACTGCTGCTGTTACTACTACTACTACTACTGCTGCTGTTACTACTACTACTACTACTACTGCTGCAGTGTCTTCACACTGAGTATAAAGGTGTTAAGCAATTATGTTGTTAATGGAATCGTGAGTGTGTCTCATTACAGATTATTTAACGAAGCTGAAGAAAAAGTTGTAAGGTGCAATGACGATAGTTAAAAACATCTCACTGCAAACACTATGCAGTGTGCAGTCGGCTGAGGATGAGTGTTTCCCCGACACATCAGTGTAAATAGACTTATTACTTATCGATGAAATCAGCAGAAAAAAAAAAAAAGTAAACAGAAAACAGAAACGACAAAAATAAAAAACAAAGATGAACAAATAAACAAACATAAGCAAAGAGTTATTTTAGATAAAACAACATCATCATCATCATCATTATTATTATTATTATTATTATTATGGTGTCTTTAGTTTGGTTGATATTTATGTGCGACCTGTGAGATAACGACATAAACCTACCCAACTGATGGAAGATAATGACTATCGCACTGTCTTTTCACAGTCGCCACTACCACCACCACCACCACCACCAACTACCATCATCATCATGATCATCATCGTCATCATAATTATCATTATGCCACTGTCAACATCAAAATCCTCATTACAGTTATTGTCACTGCTACCACCACCACCACCACCACAACCACCGCCGCCACCACCATCACCCCTACTTTTATCCTCAATGTCTTTGTCATGGTTGTCTTTACCTATCTTTATGACTCTCATTATCAACACCTGCACAGTTATAACCAACATCATCATCATCATCAGCAGCAGCATGATCATCAAAATCACCATCGCCACCACCACCAGCTTCCATGTTGTCACCTTCAAACCATCAGTGCTCTTCTTCATCATCATCATCATCATCATCATTCCCCTGCTTTCTTGTTGCCACCTTTATACCATCATTATGCTTTATTGTCATCATAATCATCATCATTGTTGTAACAATGGCTACTACTACTACTACTATTACTACTACTACTACAATCACCACCACCACTACTACTATTGCTACTGCTGTTCCCTTGTCAACAAATCCCAACCACAAAGCCAACAAGAACTGCAGCCACTGACCAGCAGTGACCACAAAAATCCCTAGCAATATTGGTTAATGTGTGCTGTAAATGGTTCCATCTTGACATCTGCCATTCTGAAATATCATGGTAGAAGTGGCAGCGACAATAACGGTAGTAGGAGTGGTGATGGTGAGGGATCCTTGTAGGTGATTGTTGGTGAGAGAGGTGAATGTCCACCATGTCCAGAGAGACTGAACTCTCTGCTCCTTTTATTACCATGTTCTTTCAGAACATATTAGTTTTGTTTAATCTAATTTTGAAAATAATGAAGAATTTTGATCATCATTACATTCAAAATTTCACTGAGATCAACTTTCCCCTCCCACCCTTTGGGGCTGGTAAAATAAGGGCCAGCTGAACTTTGGGGTTGATGTTATCAACTAGCCCCGTCCCCCCAAAATGTCAGGCCTTGATCCTATAGTAGAAAGAATTATTAAGCCAGTAAATAAAATGTTTTTACCAGTTCAAATATGCTTGAAGCATATTTGAACCCATAACAAAGCCATTCACTGTGTTTTGCCATGGAGAAAATTTCTCGCTGCAGACAAATGATGTAACTACACCAAAATCAGTTTGTCACACTATTTGTCTATAACAAAAAATATTCTCCATGATAAAACAGTGAACATATATATATATTAGAAACAGAAGCAGTATTAATATCGAGAGGTAATATTTATTCCATTTAGCAGATCAACAGCACTTGAAAATACCCACAACTTGGATGCAATAGTTACCATGACACTCTCACATTGGCTTTTTGGTGCAAAATACACTCTTTTATAAATCACTAGCAGGGAGATAAATCCTTTGCTATCATCAGTGCTAAGACCACCAGATCATGTGGTTTCGATCTTGTAAGGTTTGTATAGTGCATCTACGTTTAAGTGGAGATAAATAAAACACAGTGACTGGCTTTCTTACAGGTTTGGATATGCCCCAAGCATATTTGAACTTGCATTTATACACATCACTGCTTTGCATTGCTGCCTCGTATTAAGCCTGTGTTTGAAACAAATTAACATGAAATTTTGATGGAAGGTTTTTAACCCTTTAGTATTTGAACCGGCCATATCCGGCTAAAATATTTAATCTGTTTTATGTTCAAACTGACCAGATCCAGGCTCTCACACCTACCCTACTATGTTATTCTACATTAAGTAATTACACCATCAAGATCTTGAAGATGAGATAATGCATGATTAATTCAAATCAATGTGAATCAATAAGCATATTATGTTTGATAGAATAATCTGAACACTAAAGGGTTAATTAAGATCATTTAAAAACAGGGTGTTTGTATTATAGAACTAGGGGGTTATCACAGGCAGGTTGGTATCAAAAGGGTATTGTAATAATTAGATTATTTGATCTATCATTACTGACAGCAATGAGAGTTAAAAGGAGGCAACGCAGAACAGACAGCATTGTTTTGGCCAAACACACAACAAAACACAGAAGCAGATTTGAACTTTGCACCCATCTTTCAGTTTGCATTCCAGACTTCTTACCCAGCTTCCAGCAATTCAAAATTACCAAAATGGAATTGGCACTCTGTCACAATCTCTTGTACATGAAGGTGTGGAAAAGTTCCTTGTTTTAAGGGTATCGTGAAAAGCCTGGTTTGAAATCCAACCTTCCAAGTTCATTTATAAGGCTTAGAAAAACTGAAGGACCACTGCAATAAGTGTGTGAATCTGAGATGGAATATGCTGAATAAAATCATAATTAACTGATCCTCCTGTATTTTCTTTTACTCAAAGCCAGGAACTTTTCAGCATCCCATCAAGATGATCTGAAGACAGTCAACATTATACAAAATGGATGTGCAAAAATAACAGCTGACGGAACACGGTAAAGTTAGTTAGCTGAACAAAAAAGGGTTTTCCAACTCAATATTTACAAGCTACTATTCATCATAGCTTTATTTGCTTCAAGATTAATGTTTTCTGAAAAGGAACTGTGTACAGTTGTGGAAGTAAGCTGCCCAGGATATGTTAACATAAAGCTAAAGATGAGCGAAAAAGAAAATACTTACACTGAACTACTGAAAAATCTACAGTTACTCCACCTAGATTACAAGTTCAGGTTTATACCTGTAATTATTGGGGCACTGGGATATGTAACACACTACCTAAGTACCAATCTTGAGAAATTAGGCTTCTCAAAAACAGAAAGGTGAAAGCTAATTCGGAGACTACAGATGCAAGCCATCACTGGAACTGTAAAAATCTGTAAAACTTTCCTGAAGTTTATCATTTAAGAATATATGAGCATTCCAGACATACAAAAAAGCAAGCAAGCAAGCAATACATACATTCATACATGCCTACGTTCAGTTCATTGCAAGATGAAGGTCTCGGTGTGTTCTCTCCACCAACCATGGTCTGATATAGAGGCTGTGAATTTGAGCTTGAGATTATACTGGTATGATGAGCCTACTCTGATACACTGACTTGATATGGCTGGGTAAAGGGGTGCAGTTTTCATACTTTTTTCCCAGGAGGAGTTAAGTTGATACATATATATGTTCATCATCATTGTACAAGCAAATGCAGTGTGTACCTGTACACGCTGCATTTGCTTGTACAATGATGATGATGTTTATGTCCGACTTAAGCATGTCAGCAATTTGATATACAAAGACTGATGAAATAAAATACCTTCTTTGAAAAAAACAAGGGTTGGCATCAAGAAGGGTATCCAACCATAAAATACTGAGTCCAAAAATCTCTTCTGCCCCAGCTGCCAGTGCAGAAAAAGTGGCTGTAATGATAATGATGATGGTATAAGTTTTGCTACCTTTTGAAGTGGTTGGTACCAGGAAGACCATCCAACTCCAGAAAGCATGCCAAAACAGACAGAGCAGGTCAGCACAGCACTCTAGTTTGTAAATGCATGTCAAACCATCCAACCGATGTCAGCATGGAAAAAGGAACATTAAAGATGACAATGATGATGATGTTGATGATAAATTCTTTTCTCTTTCTTTTTTAGCTCTAAGGAAAATATATTCCTTTTTTCTTTGTTTCTTTGTAAAAACCCGAGTAATTTAAATTCAGCTCACAATTTATTTGGCTGTTTTAATGTTTTAATTTAATATTTAAAACTCTTTTATTTCTTTGATATTATTATCTCAAGGAAAAACAAAACCTTGATTTAATTTCTATAACGATTTTTTTTTTACCCGTTTCTCATTAACTTTAAATTCATTGGCATGGTACTTAATCTAATAGTCCAAGCAAATTATTCACTTGATGATGATGATGGTAATGACGATAATGAGGATGATGATGATGATGTTTGCAGTTAAACTTTATTCTTTTAATTGTTTGTCACTGGACTATAACCATGCTGGGACACTGCCTTCGGTTGATTAAATCAATTCCAGTACTTATTTTCAGTCTTGTTTGGCTGAACACACACACACACACACACACACACACACACACACACACACACACACACACACACACACACACACACACACACACACATATCGGCAATGTAACTACGCATATGCAGCTGGTGATTTCTTTTCCTTCTTTGAACTTTTTCCTTTCTCCTTTCTGACAAAGAGCTATGCTCAAAATGTCAAAAACTCTCTTTTTTCCTGAGAATCACGTTAATACATTCCTTATGCATGTCCTCTTGTTGTCTGTTAATTTTATTATTCATCTATTTGAATTGACTATATATAAACACATACACTGCTTCCTAACCACATGGTTCTGGGTTCAGTCCCACTGTGTGACACCTTGTGAGTGAATTTGGTAGGGAGAAACAGAAAGAAACTCATTGTGTGTGTGCGTCTTTATGCCTGAGTTTGTCCCCCCAACACACACACACATACACCACCACTTGACAACCAGTTTTGGTGTGTTTACATCCATGTAACTCAGCAGTTTGGCAATAGAGACAATATCAGTCTTAAAAAAATACTGGGGGTCAATTTATTCAACTAAAATTTCTTCAAAGCAGTGCCCCAGCATGGTCGCAGTCTAATGACTGAAACAAGTAAAAAAACAAATATATATATATATATATACATATATATACATACATGTATGTATGTATGTGTGTGGGGGGGGGGGGCAAATTTCCACACAGTTTCCATTTACTAATTTCAATTTGGTCGCAGTCTAATGACTGAAACCAGTTTAAAAATAAAAGCAAATTGGGCGTCTACGGTGTTATTTTAAGTGTCCATGTAAAGTTTTGATTTGTGTATATGTTTGTGTCTGTGTTTGTTCCCCACCAACATTGCTTGACAACCGATGTTGGTGTGTTTACATGCTCGTAACTTAACGGTTCAACAAAAGAGACCGATAGAATAAGTACTAAGCTTACAAAGAATAAGTCCTGGGGTCGATGTGCTCGATTAAAAGAGTAAAAGAGTAATTTAAACTTTAAACTTTTTACCCATAAACCAGGTTTGCCATTGAATTTAAATTACACAACCACTCTCAGTCTTAAGGTTCAATATTTTTCACTGAATGATGATGATAATGATGATGATGATGATGAGAATGAGGAGAGCAATGATGAGAATGATGAAGATATTGGTAATAATCCTTTCTACAATAGGCACAAGACCTGAAATTTTGGAGGAACAGGGCTCGGTTAGTCAATTACATTGACCACAGTGCTCAACTGGTACTTATTTCAGTGGCCCCCTCCAAAAGGACAAAAGACGAAGTCGACCTCAGTGGAATTTGAACTCAGGACATATTAAACTGGAGGAAACAACTGCCAAGCATTTTGTTTGGCATGATAACAATTTTACCAGCTCACTGCCTTTGATGACACAAGTAATTATAATCACTAACAACCCATTGTTTCACTAACATCTTGTTTATATATTTGTCAACTTCCACTCATTTTGTGCATTCATTTTATATATCTTGTTTACATTTCCATCCGCTCTCCCCACCCCTTTTCAAGAACTAGAGAGCCTGACCTGATTCTAAGACCTTGACAATCTATCTATTTATTATCTATTTGGTTTGAGATAGTTCTACACCCCCTCTCTCTCTCTCTTGATGTAGATGCAAACTACTTGCTATATATTCTTTATATACTTTGTTCACTCCTCACTACACCAACGTTTACATCTCCATAATTTGTAATTCAATGCTTCTTGACAAGCTAATTGACAAACCACTACAAATAACTACCCCCCGCCCCACATCATTCTCTTTTAACGTCAGTTGGATGGTCTGACAAGAGTTGGCCATTTGTCTGTTTTGGCATGGTTTCTACTGCTGGATACCCTTCCTAATGCCAACCACTTTACAGAGTGTACCGGGTGCTTTTAATGTGGAACCAGCACAGGTACTTTCATGTGACGCTGGCACAGGTGATAATATATGGAACCGGCACAGAAACTTTTACATGGAACTGGCACAGGTGCTTTTATGTAACACCAGCACAGGTGCTTTATGTGGCACTAGCACAGGTGCTTTTACATGGCACCAGCATGGGTGCTTTCACAAGGTACCACCACAGGTACTTTTTATGTGGCACTGGTGCTTTTATGTGACACTAGCACCCTTGAGCCCACATGACTAGGACCTCCCAGTCGAGGACTATAGAGGACATGCCTGTATGTATGGATGGTAGTTGTTTTACTTAGCTTGACATGTCTTCTCAAGCAAAGCAAAGTACCAGAAGTCCTATTATCTCCTCTGCAAAGCGCAATGTCTGAAGATCTTACAGTTCTATATTTAAGATCTTATCTCCTTATTTTGCCATACATCTTCCTGGGTCTATCCCTTCTACACATTCCCTCCACAATTAGAGATCAGCACTTCTTGATGCAGCTGTCCTCATCCATATCAGCGCAGTTTTCTCTCTTGCACACAACAACTGATGCCTCTTATACCCAATTTTTTCTCTAAAATCACTCACACTGTCATTACCCACCCAGTGGAACATGCTGACTTCATGTCTTGCATGCCTTCACATGTCCTCAGTTTAATGTACCTGAACACCTGTTACATACAAAGACTATTTGTTCTGTCAACCTTCCTGTGATACCACTGCACCTCTTATGTGTCCATAGCCTACATGATGTTCACCATATGGAGTTTCTACCAAAATCTTTTCTACATATCTCATATTTACAGCAATCAAATAAATAATTAGGGATTCTTTTTTTAATTGCTAAATTTTTTCTTTTTAATCTAATGGTCTTCTATTAAAATTACTGTACCCTCTTTTGATTAATTGAGCTCTTTTAGATTTAAACAGCTATTAGATTAAATTGAACAGTGCCACTGAATCTACTTAGGCCCTTTTAACTTGGGGTGCTCTACAAACTATCCCCACCATGCCCTAGATTTAATGGGGTTCTCTTTCTTATCATATCATGTTTGAAGTAGCTCTTTTTTAAGCAGTACCTTTCAAAAATACTTTAAACATGGGCTTTCTTTTGATATGATTTTGTGTATGCAATTTTATATATATATATATATATAATTTTCCAGAGGATGTAGCAGCCGTTACCAATATAGCATAAGAACTTACCTTAGGGGATAATTAACTAGATTCCTTAAGGGTCGCTCTCACAGTTTATATTTATATTACAAGGTTTTTAACTTTTAAATTTGCATATTCAAAAGAGACAGAGACTTCAAACTCGATATATCTAAATGTTTTTAAATATTCTATATGCTTGTATTGTGACCTCTAAATTTTTATTCCTCTATAGTATATCGTGTGCATTTATAATTCACCATGTCTTATATAATATCGACGTTAATGACATGAATTTCATATTTTAAAAGAACCAGACACTCCCCTCATCAGGATGCTCCACAACACGAAAGACACCGTGAAGACAATACAAAATAGGACAACTCACATAAACACATTCCAACAAGTTCGAAAAATCTTTGACATTATAGTTATTCCCTTTATATAATAGTTATGCATATTAACCCATTAGGATAAATCAGTATATCCAGTTAAAGGCCTGTACAAAGTCTCATTCAGACCAGTCCATTATAGTATTTTTATTGTATTTTTAATTCCATTCCCATGCTTATCCAAAACTAGCCCTCCCTAGTTCAAGTCATACCAATTACATCGTTGTTACGTAATATAATATCTACTAGTATTTACTTCATTAATTATAGTATAATTTTGAATTATATTTTAAATTTTATATTACAAATTTTAAATTTTAGATTTTAAATTATTATTTTAATCCTTACTTCAAGTTCATATTACAACTTTTCATTATTAATACTCTTATTATTATTATTTTTATTCTTATTTTTAAACTTCCACAAAAACGTCGAGTTGATCTTATGCGTGCAAGCCGGAATTGCATCAGTAAATTTATTCAACATAGCATGATTAAAATCTTTCAAAATAAAGTATGGCTCCCTGATGCATAATCCACATTTAGTGGATCCATTTCTAAATGGAGTGGCATGAGCCAGGATGGACCAAGATAATTTGAACTCTACACTTCTTTCTCTAAGGTCATTTATGAATGCTGCTAATGTGGTGGATGTCCTATATTTTGGATTCTTAAAGAAACTAAGGTGGCTTCTATACCTTTGCTAGAAGTCCATCGAGCTACCAATATATATTCTCCTTTGGCCATTATGGATTTGTACACTACATTTATAGATTACAATATTTTGGCAACAATTTCCACTAATCGGACATTTTAAATGTCCGATTAGCTAGATAATAGGTCATGTCCCTCTAGTTTTCCGCTTGTATTGCCTCCACTCAAATTATATATATATATATATATATATATATATATATATATAAAGAGAGAGAGAGAGATAGGTAGACAGACACAGGAAAATCCTAACTAATCCAAACAAGTGGTAGTTTGCTTTTATAGAAAGTGGCTCAGATTGCTATCAGTAAACATAGAGACTGATCGGTGGGGGATGGTCATGTGGTGAGGTAAGGGAATTATCAATTTTCTGCTACATCTGTGTTAAGGTCATGTGATAGTTGCATGCATGTGTTAATAATTATTGCTTTATTGCTCTTAAGGGGCTAAACATAGAGGGGACAAACAAGGACAGACAGAAAGATTAAGTCGATTACATTGACCCCAGTGTATAACTGGTACTTATTTAATTGACCCCGAAAGGATGAGAGGCAAAGTTGACCTCGGCGGAATTTGAACTCAGAACATAACGGCATATGAAATACCACTAAGCATTTTGCCTGGCATGCTAACGATTCTGCCAGCTTGATGCCCTTAATGCATGTGTTAATAATATTTATGTACGTGTGTGTGTGTGTGTGTGTGTATGGATGCAGGGGGGACCAGCCACTTGACTGCTCACTGTCCTGGAAGGAACTCTGGAGCTCTGACCAAGGAAGATTGCCCTTTCCCCTTCATGCTGTCACTGACCTCTTGACAACCCCAAACAATCTTAAAATATGGGATAAAGAAAAAGACCCGTCTTGCAGGCAGTGCGAAACAACCCTTTGCACTCTGAACTTCATTTTGACTGGATGCCCTAGGACACTGGGAAAAGGTCAATACAAGTGGAAGTATGACAAGGTTCTCACAGAAATTGCCAAGTGGAATGATCTGCCAAGAGTGAACTACCACCACCACCACCACTAACAAGGGGTATCCTATTTTTAAAGAAAGGTGACTAAGCTCCCAAAGGGAAAGCAATGGAAGGGAACCTGTTTTCTATTTTGCATTCTGCTTGCTTTAGACTAGGAGATGCAAGTGAACCTGAATGGCAGACTTGTCTTCCCAGAGAAGATAGTGGTAGCATCACTCTGACAAGACATATTCTTGCTCTCCAGGAATATTAAATCAATCATTGTGGTCAAAGTCATAGTGCCCTGGGAAGACACACTTGTTATTTTCCACTAGGTAAAGAAATTGAAGTACCAGGACTTAGTTGATGTGGCCCTTGTC
>NC_142952.1:14727630-14767630 GCF_046866305.1 Octopus bimaculoides
ATAAATTATAACCAAACCATATAACCACAGCATAAATTATAACCAAACCATATAATCACAGCATACATTATAAACCAAACCATATAACCACAGCATACATTATAACCAAACCATATAACCACAGCATACATTATAACCAAACCATATAACCACAGCATACATTATAACCAAACCATATAACCACAGCATACATTATAACCAAACCATATAACCACAGCATACATTATAACCAAACCATATAACCACAGCATACATTATAACCAAACCATATAACCACAGCATACATTATAACTAAACCATATAACCACAGCATACATTATAACCAAACCATATAACCACAGCATACATTATAACCAAACCTTATAATCACAGCATACATTATAACCAAACCACAATATACAGTGCAACCACAATATACAGTACAATCATGTTATATAGACATAGTACACAGCATAAAATATAACAAAATGAACCAACCACAGTACAGAACAACATAATTACATTATATAACTGTGATATACAACATAACCATGCTATATAACCACAACATAGCTTATAAGCAAGTCATTTAACCAGAAAATAGACTATAGCCATATAACCACGATGCATAACAACATAAAATGTGCAATATAAACACAATATTACCACACAAGCATGCTATATAACCACAACTTACCTTATAATTAGGCCATATGACCAGAGCCTTCAAAGAGAAAAAAATTACCAGATGATTAGTTATATAGTTAAGTGAATAAAGTGCTCAGTTGTCAATTCACAGATCATGAGTTCAAATTTGTATCTAGTGTTTCATTTGTTCTGTAAGTCTCTAGTGTAGGGCACTCAATTTTACATGTATGAAGTAGTGTAAAGAGTAGCCTTGACTCTCCATCTTATAATCATGGTACAACTTTCTGGCGTTTCTATTTTGCTGAATTGTTAGGTTATGGGAATGTGAACAAATACCATTCATCAAATACCACTATCATGTAAAGACAAGTTACAAAGACAAACATATACATCCATATATCCATGCATACATATATACATACATATATAAAACATACGAGCATGCATACATACATATGTGAATATCTCATTGAAAATCAAAGAGAAAGAAGGTAAGTATGGTACAACTGCTTCAAAGCCTCCAGCTTCTATATCTGAATTACAAGTTTATATTTATACCAATAAAAATTGGAGAACATGGTTTTGTAAGTAAATGCTTAACTGTCAGTCTTGGATTTTCAGAAAAAGAAATCAACCAACTGATTCACACATTACAAATACAAACTGTAAGCAGAGCAGAAAACTATGTAAGACTTTTGCCAGGTTTAAAATGTGACATTGTTTTCATTATCTACATTCCAAAGATGGAGCTTTCTATGTCTGTTAGAAACCAGCTCCTTCTTCGCAGGAAGAAATTAAATAATTAGATATACATTACATTACACACACATAAACACATATTCGGAAAAATTCTTAGATTAAAAATAATTTATTACAGAAAAAAATCTTTTAAAAGAAAATTACCACAAACTTAATGGTGGAAGATTTTGTGTAAGTGCTTTCACTGTTTTCCAGTGAATATATTATAAGATAATCCTTGTTGTTGATATTGTTTCCAGTAGTAGTTTACTGTATTTAGTATATTACATGTCTACATGGAATGAGAACAATATTGGCCAAATAGGAACATGGACCAAGTCAGGGTACATAAACAAGAATTCAAGGATCCATCTTTTATGAATGTTCCATGTAATTAATATCTAGATATTTGTATAAATGGGAAATCCAAGCTCTTCATTTTAAAACTTTTCTTTTGCAAAATAAAAGCAGAAAATGATTAACTATGACACACAAAAGACAAATATTTTATAAAGATTTTCAATACGAAACTAAACCAGAAATAGTGAAAACTGCTACCGAAGACAATTACTATGATACAGATCAACTTATTTGATGTACAACTGTGTTGTATGTAAAATGTCTATTAGTTAATTAATGATACTTAATCAATGCTTAATCATTTTGCTTAATGACGAGCTACCAAAAGTATAGATATGCAAATTAAGCTGCTCACCACAATAGCCTGATTTCTGATGGTTTTATATGTACGTATGTGTGTGTGTGTTGAATGGTCCATGTTAGTGAATGGGGAAGGAAACAAGGTACATCTTCTGTGAGAGCTTCCAGCAAACCACAACTGTCAGGAGATTCTCCACCTATTTTTCTCGAACATCAGAAGTATAGACAGAACAGGTTTATATTATTTCTCTCACAGATAGAATTTTTATATATATATCATCATCATCGTTTAACGTCCGCTTTCCATGCTAGCATGGGTTGGACGATTTGACTGAGGACTGGTGAAACCGGATGGCAACACCAGGCTCCAGTCTGATTTGGCAGAGTTTCTACAGCTGGATGCCCTTCCTAACGCCAACCACTCAGAGAGTGTAGTGGGTGCTTTTACGTGTCACCCGCACGAAAACGGCCACGCTCGAAATGGTGTCTTTTATGTGCCACCCGCACAAGCCAGTCCAGGGGCACTGGCAACGATCTCGCTCGAAAATCCTACAGGAGCCAGTCAGGCGGTACTGGCAACGGCCACGCTCAAAATGGTGCATCTCATGTGCCACCCGCACAAGAACCAGTCCAGGGGCACTGGCAACGATCTTACTTGGCTTGCCGGGTCTTCTCACGCACAGCCCATTTCCAAAGGTCTCGGTCCGTAGTCATCGCCTCGGTGAGGCCCAATGTACGAAGGTCTTGCCTCACCACCTCAGCCCAGGTCTTCCTGGGCCTACCTCTTCCACGGGTTCCCTCAACTGTTAGGGTGTGGCACTTTTTCACGCAGCTATCCTCCTCCATTCTCACCACATGTCCATACCAGCGCAATCGTCTCTCTTGCACGCCACAACTGATGCTTCTAATGTTCAGCTTTTCTCTCAAGATACTTACACTCTGACGGGTATTCACATTGACATTACACATCCAACGGAGCATACTGGCTTCATTCCTTGCGAGCTTACGTATGTCCTCAGCAGTTACAGCCCATGTTTCACTGCCATGTAGCATGGTTGTTCGTACGCATGCGTCATACAGTCTGCCTTTTACACTGAGTGAGAGTCCCTTTGTCGCCAGCAGGGGTAAGAGCTCTCTAAACTTTGCCCAGGCTATTCTTATTCTAGCAGCTACACTTTCAGCGCACCCACCCCCACTACTAACTTGGTCGCCCAGATAGCGGAAGCTATCGACTACCTCTAGTTTTTCACCCTGGAATGAGATAGAAGTTGTTTCCTGTTTGTTTGCAGTCTTTATTGCACCTGAACATCTGCCACAAACAAAAACTAACTTGCTAGTTAACCTGCCTTTGATGTTGCTGCACCTCTTATGTGTCCATAGCTTGCACCGGGTACATCTTATAGAGTTACTACCTACTCCTTTTCTACATACTGAGCAGGGCCATCTACCTGAAGGGGTTTGTGTTTTATCTACCTTCCTACTTATTAGGATTTTGGTTTTAGCTAGGTTGACTCTAAGGCCCTTCAATTCTAGACCTTGCTTCCACACCTGAAACTTCTCCTCTAGTTCTGATAGTGACTCCGCAATTAGGGCAAGGTCATCAGCATAGAGGAGCTCCCAGGGGCAACCTGTCTTGAACTCCTCTGTGATTGCCTGGAGGACTATGGTAAATAATAGGGGGCTGAGGACGGAACCTTGGTGGACCCCTACCTCTACCCGGAATTCATTGCTGTACTCATTTCCAACCCTCACCTTACTGGCCGCATCTCTGTACATGGCTCGCACAGCTCTCACTAGCCATTCTTCTATCCCAAGTTTCCTCATTGACCACCAGATAAGGGATCGGGGGACCCTGTCAAAGGCTTTCTCCATGTCAACGAAAGCCAGGTACAGAGGTTTATCCTTGGCTAGGTATTTCTCTTGCAACTGTCTCACTAGAAATAAGGCATCAGTAGTGCTTTTACCTGGCACGAACCCAAACTGCATCTCATCTAAATTGATTCGCTCCCTAATTAGTTGGGCTATGACCCTCTCTGTAACTTTCATAACCTGATCTAACAGCTTGATGCCTCTGTAATTATTTGTATCTAAAGCGTCCCCTTTACCTTTGTAGCAGTTGACTATGATGCTGCTACACCAGTCATAGGGTATGACTCCTTCGTGTATCACCTGGTTCGTAATACGGGTGACTAGGCTATAGCCAACACTGCCAGATATTTTGAGCATCTCTGCAGTGATTCCTGATGGGCCGGGGGCTTTCCCGGTCTTCATATATATATATATATATATATATATATATATATACAGGGTGTGATGGGCAAATTGTCGCCAGTCTATATTTTAAATTTTGCACATGTGCATTTTTGTTTTTGATTTTGTTGACTACGCAGCATAGTAGGGTCAGTCAGGCACCATCTGAGAGAAAAACAGCACCATGATGCAATTCACTCTGCCAGAAATTTGGAAACGATATGCTGTACTGCTTGGCACTCATGCTGGAAACTCCAATACGAACATTTCAGAGTGTTTGGGTATCAATCTGAGGACAATGCAGAAGATTCGGAAAGAGTTGGATGAGTCTAATGGTAATTACGAAGGTATGGCAGCTCAGAAAACTCACTCTGACCATTCTGATAAGAAAAGAACTCTTGAATTTCTTGGTGAGATCCAGGCCATGATTGACAACAATACCTCCAAGTCAATCAGATCCATCTCCAGGGACATGGGAGTGTCTCAGTTTCTCATCAGGCAGGTAGTGCATGAAGACATTCAGTATTCCTCATACAAGATGAGAAAAGTCCAATTTTTATCTCAAGCCATCAAGGATGAGAGGAAAGACCATGCTACGAAGCTTTTGAACAAACTCATACATCTCCTCCAACTGAACATGCTTTGGTTTTTCTCAAACAAGAAAAATTTCTGCCAGGATCAGATTGCTGTGTCCCCAAAACATGTACTGAGAGTGATAGAGATCAAACATCCAATCAACATGATGGTGTTTGGAGTGATCACTAGTGATGGTAAAGTTATGCCTCCATTCATCTTCCCACACAGCCTCAGACTCAACACAGAGACCTACATCAAGTGTCTGGAGGAGGTAGTGCTGCCCTGGGTCAAGAGGGTGGCTGGTAGAAGACCCTTTGTAGTGCTGCCCTCGTCAAGAGGGTGGCTGGTAGAAGACTCTGCACCATGTCACACAAGCAGGAGAACCCAGTTATGGTTGTCAGACAATCTCTGCGACCACATCCCCCCTAACATCTGGCCACCTGACTCCTCAGACTGCAACCCCTTTGATTATTATGTATGAGATACAGTTGAGTGAGAGGCCAACAAAACTCCTTGTAACACCAAAGATGAACTGAAGGTAAGGATTATCGCAGCATTCACCAACTTAAACAAGGAGACTGTCTGGAAGAGTTGCAGGAGATTCCAAAGTCATCTGGAGGCCGTGGTTGAAGCCAATGGCGATTTTATTGAATAAATTTACTCTTTAGTATTTCAAGATATTTTTACATAATTTTGATATATATATATCTGTTAAAATGAGATGTCAGTGTTATTTTCATTTTTGTGTAATTTAGACGACAGTTTATTTACCACACCCTGTATATATAGGCACAGGCATGGCTGTGTGGTTAAGAACATCATTTCCTAATCACATGGTTATGGGTTCAATCTCACTAAATGGCAGAAGAGGCAATCGAATAAGTGTCTCTTCTACTATAGCTTTGGGTTAACTAATAGCTCCTGACCAATGGCATTCGGTTGGGGTCCACCAACCAAATGAAAAAGGTTGTACATATATATATATATATATATATATATATATATATATATAGGCTTGATGATCAAACAGGAAGACAGTAGTCAAAACATAAGTTTATATAGTTTTCATAAATAATTGGCCAAGAGCATCATGTGACAGCACTAATCAAATTGGCTTGAAATGCACCATCATCATCATCATCATATTCATTTTAATAAGCAGTTGGATGTTAGCATGGATCAGATGGAATTCATTGAGGTTGATTTTCTGCAGATGGAATTCATTGAGGTTGATTTTCTGCAGATGGATATTCTTCTTGCCACCAACCCTCACTTGTTTCCATAGCAGGTAATATTTCCCTAAGACCAGACATGTTTTCATAGAAAATTGGAAACAACAGCACTTGTATGACCGTGATGCTTCACACAGATATGATGGTCTTCTTTCTGTTAATGAAATCCACTCAGAAAGTTTTGCTTGGCCCAAGACTATAGCAGAACTGGAATCAAAACCACCTGTTTGAGAAGGAAACTTCTTAACTATACAGCCATGCTTGCACCTCACATTCCTAAGTTTTTATAACTAATGGGAATGTTTATTTAGTCTGAAAGAAATGGTAGAGAATCCAGCTGTCATTGAATGTTATTTAAGATAGGGAGCTTCATTGTTTCAGTGCTTCATCTCACATTCTCTGAAACTCAATGACAATATCAAAGGAAAAAGGAACTTGAAAAGATCAAAAAAATCAAAACTAAGAAAAAACACCTGAAGCTTAAGGTTTTGATATTTAAACCTAAGGTAAAACATCATTCAAGAAGTAGATCATGTTGCTGTTGTTATTGACTTGACAGCAAAGTGGTCAAATCAAACAGACTTAAGATGTCAAGCAAAGTTGACCTTGGCAGAATTTGAACTCCAATAAAACCTAAGGTAAAACATCATTCAAGAAGTAGATCGACTGCAAGTGGTCAAATCAAAGAGACTTAGGATAAAACAGACTTAGGATGTAAAGCAAAGTTGACTTTGGAAGAATTTGAACCCAGAACGCAAGGACAGACAAAATGCCGTTAAGCATTTTGCCCAGTAATTTAATAGTAATGCGTTTCAAATTTTGGCACAAGGTCAGCAATTTCACGGAGTGGGTAAATCAATTATGTTGAACTCAGAACGTAACTGGTACTTATCTTATTGAGTCCAAAAGGATGAAAAACAAAGTCAACCTTGGCAGAATTTGAACTCAGAATGTAAGGATGGACTAAATGTTGCTAAGCATTTTGCCAGTAATTTCAGGAAAGGTGTAAGTCAATTACATTGACCCCAGCACTCAACTGATACTTATCTTATCAACCCCAAAAGGATGAAAGGTAAAGTCATCCTAGTGCCCATAAGCCCCGGAGACCAGTGAGATTGTTTCATTCCAATTGTTTTCACTCAACATTTGCAGTAAAGACATGAAGCAGCAACAAGATTCCAGAGGAATAATGTTCTGAGAAAAAATGCCTGAAAATAGTAGTTAGTCTAAGACCTGGGGGCAAGGTATGGTGCTGAAAACAACATGAGTGATGGGAGGAGGAGAGACAAGTGAGTCAGGGGTCCCTTGACAGTGGGATGTGAGTTGAGGGAGATTTCACAGATTAGTTGAACAATGGAATACATGGACAACTCCTTGTTTGCTTGAAAAATAAATCATTTTGTTGTTCTATGAACAGAAAGTATTATTATTATTATTATTATTATTATTATTATTATCATTATTATTATTAAGGTGGTGAGCTGGAAGAATTATTAGCATACTGGTCGAAATACGTTGCAGTATTTTGTGTGTCTTTCCATTCTGAGTTCAAATTCTGCTGAAGTCGACTTTGCTGTTCATCTTTTTGGGGAGCAATAGATTAAGTACCAGTTATGTACTGGAGTCAATGTAATTGAATGGTCCCCTCCCTAAAATTTTCAGGCCTTGTGTTTATAGTAGAAAGGATTATTATTATTATTATTATTATTATTATTATTATTATTATTATCATCATCATCATTATTAAGGTGGAGAGCTGGAAGAATCGTTAACACGCCGGGTAGCATTTTGCCTGTTTTTATGTTCTGAGTTCAAATTCCACTGAGTTCGACTTTGCCTTTCATATTTTCGGGGTTGATAAATTAAGTACTAGTCGAGTACTGGGGTCGATGTGATTGGCTATCCCCCTCCCCACAAATTCCAGGCCTTGTGCCTAAAGTAGAAAGGATTATTATTACTATTATTAAAGACTGCAAGATGGCAGAATCATTAGCATGTTGGACAAAATACTTGGTGGCATTTCTTCCAACTTTACATTCTGAGTTCAAATTCCACCAAGGTTGACTTTGTCTTTCATCCTTTCAGGCTCAATAAAATAAGTACCAATCTACCATGGAGGTTCCTTCCCCAAAAGTTCAGTCCTTGTGCCTATAGTAGAAAGAATTATTACTATGTTATTATCAAAGTAATTGTGAAGGCAGCAAGGTGGCAGAATCGTTAGCATACTAGGAAAAATGCTTAGCAGCATTTCTTTATGTTCTGAGTTCAAATTCCATCAAGGTTGACTTTGTCTTTCATCCTTTCAGGGTTGACAAAGTAAATACCAGTTGAACACTGGGGTTGATGTAACTGACTTACCCACTTCCCCCCCAAATTACTGGCTTTCTGCCAAAATTTGAAACCATTATGAAAATAATAGAGATGAAGTGTGGGGTGGAAAGACCTAGCTACTATTACAGGCAGATCTTGCAACCACATACAGACTCTCTCTCACTCACTCACTGGTCCAAGAAATATATAATTTCATGTTTCTATGAGTAGGAAGTGCTCCTGCCTTACACCATTTCAATACCAACCAACCTGAGACTACCACTAACTCCACAGAATATAAGCATTTATTTTTAGGAGTTAAAATCTAAATTAAAACCTCTTGTCATAATGTAATTTAAAAACATTTTGTTGAAATACATTTCAAGCTTAATAATAAAAATATCAGCTATATTATTAAATTTTTCAAAATATTTAGTTTACAAAAGGCGCAGGAGTGGATGTGTGGTAAGTAGCTTGTTTATCAACCATATGATTTCAGGTTCAGTCCCACTGCATGGCACCTTGAGCAAGGGTCTTCTACTATAGCCTCGGGCCGACCAAAGCCTTGTGAGTGGATTTGGTAGACAGAAACTGAAAGAAGCCCGTCGTATATATATATATATATATATATATATATATGTATGTGTATATGTTTGTGTGTCTCTGTTTGTCTCCCCAACATCGCTTGACAACCGATGCTGGTGTGTTTACATCCCCGTAACTTAGCGGTTCTGCAAAAGAGACCGATAGAATAAGTACTAGGCTTCCAAAGAATAAGTCCTCGAGTCAATTTGCTCGACTAAAGGCCGTGCTCCAGCATGGCTGCAGTCAAACGACTGAAACAAGTAAAAGAGTAAAAAAGAGAGTAAAGAGTAAAATAATTTAAAACACATATCCAAGATATTTCTTTAAAGACATGCTCCAGAAAGGCTCAAAGAATGGCATGTCTATAGAGAATGTTTTAAAGATAACAAAACCAAAGCAAAATAGCAGTCAAAAGTTGGCTGGATTCAATCTTATATATATATACACACACACACACACACACACACAAACAGATCAGATAATACACATATACTACTTACCATGTGCATACATGTACATATACATATATACATGCAAAAGTACATGTATATAGGTACTTCCTGGTACATACACACATCCAAACACATCTTCACATTGTCTGTGTCTCGATATACGGCTTCTTCCCATATTGTATCATAACATACTCTGTCCTGGTACACTGTATCAAAGACAGTGTATGACAACATACTGTACTTTAACATGCTGTCTTGACGCATCATTTTGACATACTATGTCTTAATATAGTATATTAAATAGTATGTGTTTGACATGTTGTGTCTTGACATTGTATGTGTCCTCTTATACTATTTCTTGACAACTTTTGTTTGACACACTACATCTTGATGGTGTGTAATAACACTGTGTCTTGACAATTTGAGTGTTGACATACTGTCTTGAAATAGTATGTACCAGGTGTCAACACAATATACCTTACATTTTAACAGAATATTATCTAATGCCTTGACATTGTGAGGTACTGTCTTGACAGTACATCACAGTATATAGCTTGTAACAAGGCACAGAATGACACAGTGGCTACTGAGGGGTACCTGATAATGATACGAAGAAAAATGTAATGCAGAGTGGTGAGCTGGTAGTGCCAACACAGAATATGCAGCATGGAGGAGGAGGAGGAGGAGGAAGAAGAAGAAGAAGAAGAAGAAGGGAGAGGAGGAGGAGGAGGGAAAAAACAGGTGAAGCAGGTGTGTTTAAGTAGAAAATGTCTGAAATTTGTTGTTTCTAAAGAAGAGAGAAACAAAGAACAGAAAAGAATTTAAAAAATAACAAAAAAAGCAGAAAAACGAAAATCAATAAGAAACTAAAGCATTGATACAGCAGCTGAAAGTATGTAGGTGGTTGTTGTTGCTGCTGCTGTTATTGTTGTTACTGTTGTTCTAGTTGCTTTAAGACAAACAAACAATAACACATGGCTGCTAAAGAGTCAATAATAATAATAACAACAACAACAACAACAACAATAATGATGATGATGATGATGACGTTAATAATATTAATGATGATGATGTTAATAGTAACAACAATAATAAATGGGAAGGGCAAGGCCTGTAGCTGTTAAAACTGAAACATGAGGTTGATAGAAGAATCAGGTTAAGTTTACTGATATTTTCAATCCAGATTTTAGTGGGTGGTCACTTTCTTGTTTGCCATTATTTTCTATCTTGGTTATTGATTTGTTTGACTGCAATCTAGGTTTTACTTTATTTTATTTGATTTGAATTTTTTTGTTTTCAGCTTTATTGTGATTTTCAATAAACATTGTTTCTAGGGCAAGTGAAAATACAAAGAAACCACATTTATATATGATATCATTCTCTCATTACTCTTTCGATAATGAACCCGCCTGAGACCACCCATGGTTCCAATGACAGAGACTTCCTGTTCTAAAGTGATCTAAATTAAAACCTTCCATCAAGATTTCTTGTTAATTTATGTTCCAAACATCAGCTTAATAACAACAGTTATTTTTACGAAATTCTTCACTATTTTCAAAAATTAATTGAAACGCAAGCAGTATATTTCAACAGAAATATGGTAACAAAAGGGTTAATATTGATTTTTAACATGAGCACATGACCCCAAAAATTGGTTAGGGGATATTATTATCCATTCATCCATCTTCGTAGCTCACTATTTCTATGAGGATCATAGGGGCTGGAAGGCATGTGGCTTAGTGGTTGGGGGTCTCGCACTCATGATCGCAAGATCATAGGTTTGATTCCTGGACTGGGTGGTGTGTTGTGTTGTTGTGTAAAACACTTCATTTCCCATTGCTCCAGTCTACTCAGCTGGCAAAAATGAGTAATCCTGTGATGGACTGGTGTCCCATCCAGGTGAGAAATATACACGCCGTGGAAACTGGGAAACCGGCCCTTATGAGTGAGAGAGTGGCAGAATCGTTGGTGCATCAGCAGAGATGCTTCATGGTGTATCTTCCAGTTCTCTACATTTTGAGTTCAAATTCCACCTTCCTGGAGAAAGAACGATAAACCACTCCAGTTTTCATCCCTAGTCTAGTCACAGAAGCTAAAGTTCTAGTAATCCGTTTAATGGCAGCAGGGAAGGGCATGGGCTCTCCTAGGTTGAATAGAGAGTGCTGGAGAAGGTTCACAAGCACAGGACCTGCTCAAGGGTAGCCCACTGCTAGACTAGACATAGGGGTAGAGTCTTAAGTCATGCTTTCCATAAGGTTCTGTCAGAAGCAACTCTCAGTAAATATTCTAAGTAAAATCCCTGAGTAAGCCCAACCAAGGCTATGGATATAAGCCAGCCATCTCACTCTTGTTCTACCCCTGTACAATCTCTCCTGCGATTTACTCCTCAGATACTCTAACCACATGGGCTATCATCATCATCATTCTTATGACCCTTCATCTATTCGGGGCTGATAAAATAGGGTACCAGTCAAGTATTGAGGGTGATGCAATCAGATCACTCTTTCCCACTGAAATTGTTGGCCGTGTGCCAAAATTTGAAACAATGATGATGATGATGATAATAATAATAATAATAATAATAATAATAATAATAATCCTTTCTACTATAGGCACAAGGCCTGAAATTTGGGTGGGGGTGGCCAGTTGATTAGATTGACCCCAGTACACAACTGATACTTAATTTATCAACCCTGAAATGATGAAAGGCAAAGCCAACCTTGGCTGAATTTGAACTCAAAATGCAGTGACGGGCGAAATACCGCTAAGCATTTCGCCCGGCATGCTAACCAATTCTGCCAGCTGGCCGTCTCAATAATAATAATAAAAATGATGATGATGATGATGAAGTTACTAATAATAATAGTAACAACAATAATAGATGGGAAGGGCAAGGCCTGTAGCTGTTATAAAAACTGAAACATGAGGGTGATAGAAGACTCAGGTTAAGTTTACTGATATTTTCAATCCAGATTTTAGTGGGTGAACAGGCAGAGTTGTTTATAGCATAAAAAAAGAAAAAGTCTCAAGGTATTTGTCCCAAAACAACATATTCTGAGTTCAAATCCTGCAGAGGTCAACTTTGCCATTCATTTCTCTGAGGTTGATAATATAAAGTAGCAGTCAAATAGAGGAGACAATGTAATTAACTGTCCGCTCCCCCAAATTTCAGGCCGTATGCCTGTATTAGAAACCCTTAAAAACTGAGCTGCCAGAACCAGTAGCACATGGGATAAAATGCTTAATGATGTTTCTTCTGACTCTTTACATTCTGAGTTCAAATCCTACTGAGGTCAACTTTGCATTTCATTCTCTAAGGGGTCAATAAAATAAACACCAGTTGAATGTTGGGGGTCTATGTAATTGACTAATCCTTCCACAGAACTGCTGGCATTATTCCAATATTTGAAACCATCATTATTATTATTATTATTATTATTGTTATTTATGGTATGCACAAATGTTTTACATTTAGAATCAATGTCCTTGATACCAGGTCACAACCAGTTTCCTTAGATATCAAAGACTTTTCTTACAATCCTTGCTGTTCCCAATAGAATAGATATCTGAATTAAAGCAACTCTTGTAGTTACACCAATCTCAATAAAGAAACTGCCAAATCTGTTGGTGACAGTACCTAGTGCACCGAGAACAATTGGGACTACTCTCGTAGAAAGCTTCCAATGTCGTTGTATTTCCCAAGCCAAATCCAGGTAGTTTCTTATTTTCTCCTGTTCTTTCACTGCTAAATCTTTGCTTGTGGGTTCAAATGCTACTGAAGTCGTATTTGCTTTTCAATTATTCATTAATCAAAGCCGGCGAGCTGGCAGAGTCATTAGCACGTCGATCGAAATGCTTAGCGGTATTTTGTTTGCCGCTACGTTCTGAGCTCAAATTCCACCGAGGTCGACTTTGCCTTTCATCCTTTCAGGGTTGATGAATTAAGTACCTATTACGCACTGGGGTCAATGTAATTGACTTAATCCATTTGTCTGCCCTTGTTTGTCCCCTCTGTGTTTAGCCCCTTGTGGGTAGTAAAGAAATAAGAAACGTTAGCACACCGGGCAAAATGCTTAGCAGTATTTCGTCTGCTGCTACGTTCTGAATTCAAATTCTGCTGAGGTCAACTTTGCCTTTCATTCTTTCAGGGTCGATAAATTAAGTACCAGTTACGTACTGGGGTTGATCTAATCGACTGCCCCCCAGCCCGCCCCCAAAATTTCAGGCCTTGTGCCTAGTGTAGAAAAGAATTATTCATGGTTGATAAAATATAGTACTGGTCAAATACTGGAGTTGATGGGGGTCAATTAATTCTCTCTCTTCTTCATTATTATTAGCCCTGTACATAAATTAGAAACAGTCATCATTGTTGTTGTCGTCATCATTACCACCACCACCATAATTATCATCATCATCATGTTGGTACATACTAATCTAATTAGCAGGAGTATTTCTCAAGGCTTGGTGACAAGTCTCCTCAAATCTCAAAAACCTTTCTGAAGATTGTTGCAGAATATATGAGAGTGCTTTTCAGCAGGTCAGCAATACGAGTCTCGTTTCCAATATCTTTCCGATCTTTCAGATAGCATTTTAGGTGTTGTGCCAAGTGCACCAATTACCACAGAAATAATTATTGTCTCTTCACTCCATAGAGTATTATGATAATTAGCATTAAGGTGGCGAGCTGTCAGCATCGTTAGCACACCAGGCAAAATGCTTAGTGGCATTTCGTCCATCCTTACATTCTGAGTTCAAATTCCATCAAAGCCAACTTTGCCTTTCATCCTTTCAAGATTGATAAAATAAGTACCAGTTGAATACTGGGTCAATGTAATCGACTATCCTCCCTCCCCCGAATTTCAGGCTTTCTGCCTTTAGTAGAAAAGATTATTAGGATTAGTATTAGTATTATTTAGGCAGCTAGCTGGCAGAGTCATTAGCACACAAGACAAAATGCTTAACAGCATTTCATCTGTCTTTTACATTCTGAGTTCAAATCCCACCTAGGTCAAATTTGCCTTTCATCCTTTTGGGAGTCAATCTAATAAGTACTAGTCAAGCACTGTAACTGACTAGCTCCTCACCTCAAATTTCAGGCCTTGTGCCTACAGTACAAAGGATCATTATTATTATTATTGTTAAGGGCATAGTTTATGTAAAACATGAACATCAAGTTATATAGTATCCATCTATGGGCTTCTGTCTTCCATACTGTTCCTATCCACCAAATATTACTCATAAGGCATTGGTCATCTCAAAAGGGAAACAGAACACACTTACCCCAGGTGCCATGAAGCAGGATCGAACCCAAAAACCACAGTGGTTAAGAAGCAAATTTCTTAACCACACAACCACCTCAGAACCATGCCTGCACCTAGATATATGAATGTGCTTATGTGTGAGTATACATATATATATATATATATGTGTGTGTGTATGTATTTATGCATGTATGTAAATATATGTATGCATATATATATATATATATATATATATACATATGTGTATGTATATATATATATATATATATATATATATATATACATATGTGTATGTATATATATATATATATATATATATATATATATATATATATACATATGTGTATGTATATATATATATATATATATATATATATATATATATATACATATGTGTATGTATATATATATATATATATATATATATATATATATATATATATATATATATATATATATGTGTATGTATATATATATATATATATATATATATATATATATATATATATATACATATGTGTATGTATATATATATATATATATATATATATATATATATACATATGTGTATGTATATATATATATATATATATATACATATGTGTATGTATATATATATATATATATATATATATATATATATATATATATATATATATATATATATATAAGTATCATCATCATCATCATCGTTTAACGTCCGCTTTCCATGCTAGCATGGGTTGGACGATTTGACTGAGGACTGGTGAAACCGGATGGCAACACCAGGCTCCAATCTAATTTGGCAGAGTTTCTACAGCTGGATGCCCTTCCTAACGCCAACCACTCAGAGAGTGTAGTGGGTGCTTTTACGTGTCACCCGCACGAAGGCCAGTCAGGCGGTACTGGCAACGGCCACGCTCGAAATGGTGTCTTTTATGTGCCACCCGCACAAGAGCCAGTCCAGAAGCACTGGCAACGATCTCACTCGAAAATCCTACGAAGACCAGTCAGGCGGTACTGGCAACGGCCACGTTCAAAATGGTGCATCTTATGTGCCACCCGCACAAGGGCCAGTCCAGGGGCACTGGCAACGATCTCACTTGGCTTGCCTTTTACTCTGAGTGAGAGTCCCTTTGTCGCCAGCAGAGGTAAGAGCTCTCTAAACTTTGCCCAGGCTATTCTTATTCTAGCAGCTACACTTTCAGCGCACCCACCCCCACTACTAACTTGGTCACCCAGATAGCGGAAGCTATCAACTACCTCTAGTTTTTCACCCTGGAATGAGATAGAAGTTGTTTCCTGTTTGTTTACAGTCTTTATTGCACCTGAACATCTGCCACATACAAAAACTAACTTCCTAGTTAACCTGCCTTTGATATTGCTGCACCTCTTATGTGTCCATAGCTTGCACCTGGTACATCTTATAGAGTTACTACCTACTCCTTTTCTACATACTGAGCAGGGCCATCTACCTGAAGGGGCTTGTGTTTTATCTACCTTCCTACTTATTAGGATTTTGGTTTTAGCTAGGTTGACTCTAAGGCCCTTCGATTCTAGTCCTTGCTTCCACACCTGAAACTTCTCCTCTAGTTCTGATAGTGACTCTGCAATTAGTGCAAGGTCATCAGCATAGAGGAGCTCCCATTTGCAACCTGTCTTGAACTCCTCTGTGATCGCCTGGAGGACTATGATAAATAGGAGGGGGCTGAGGATGGAACCTTGGTGGACCCCTACCTCTACCCGGAATTCATTGCTGTACTCATTTCCAACCCTCACCTTACTGGCAGCATCTCTGTACATGGCTTGCACAGCTCTCACTAACCATTCTTCTATCCCAAGTTTTCTCATTGACCACCAGATAAGGGATCGGGGGACCCTGTCAAAGGCTTTCTCCATGTCAACGAAAGCCAGGTACAGAGGTTTATCCTTGGCTAGGTATTTCTCCTGCAGCTGTCTTACTAGAAATATGGCATCAGTAGTGCTTTTACCTGGCACAAACCCAAACTGTATCTCATCTAAATTGATTCGCTCCCTAATTAGTTGGGCTATGACCCTCTCCGTAACTTTCACAACCTGATCTAACAGCTTGTTGCCTCTGTAATTATTTGTATCTAAAGCGTCACCTTTACCTTTGTAGCAGTTGACTGTGGTGCTGCTACACCAGTCATTGGGTATGACTCCTTTGTGTAACACCTGGTTCGTAATACGGGTGACTAGGCTGTAGCCAACACTGTCAGATATTTTGAGCATCTCTGCAGTGATTCCTGATGGGCCGGGGGCTTTCCCTGTCTTCATACTCTTAATTGCTTTATCTACCCTGGTACTATCAACTCGGATAGCTGGTCCCTCTATTGGGTCGGCATACGGCAGGCTCTCTTTCTCCCATTCATTCTCTTTATTAAGCAATTTATCGTAGTGGCATCTCCAGACCTCTTTCTTTGCAGCCTCATTTAGTGCAAGCGTACCATCATCCATGTGAACATATTTCTCTCCTACACTGTCTTGCAACACGAAATACCTCGAGTCTTTGGTCCTCACGGCGTAGAACATTGGCAAATCTTTTCTTATCTGCTTCTCCTCTGGCTAAATAAACCTGTCGACTAGCCTCCCTTCTGGCAGACTGGTACAATTCCCTGCTACCACCGTTCTTCCAGTCCTTCCAAACCTGTTTCTTTTGTCTAATAGCCCTGTCTACCTCCTTGTTCCACCACCACATTACTCTGGGTCGAGAGGGGACCTTACACCAGCCACAGATCTGGTCGGTGGCTCTCAACAGGTTGTCCCGCAGAAATCTCCAATTGTCTTCCACGTTGTATGATGCTATATCCCCTTCTATTTTGTCAAATGCTTCAAGTAACTTGTCTCTAAGTCTCTGTCCATTTGCAGGGTCTTTAAGCTTCCACACCCTTCTCCTCCAAGCCGGTCTACTTCTGGGTACCCATTTTGCCTTGATCCCGAAGTCACTAACTATTAATCTATGTTTTGGGGTACATTCTTTGCCAGGGAAGGTTTTGGTATTTATAAGCCGCCCTCTTTCCTTATTTCTGGCGAGGATATATATATATATATATATACATATATACATATGTATATGTACATATATATGTGTGTGAGTATATATATATATATATATATATATGCGCGTGTGTGCGCATGTATGTATACACCACACACTGGCATATATATCAATATATAATGCCAAGCTATATATAGAGATATGCCTGTGTGCGTATGTACGCAAATGTGTGTAAAATTAAAGCTTCGTGCTGTCATCACACCAAGCAAATAAATAAAATTCTAATCTATATATTGAGTGTTTTCCCTCTTGTCTTTATCTCCCCCACCACCAAACACACACATTATTGATGTTCATGTGTGTATGCAGCTATGTATAATATATATTCATACGCATATCTTTTGTTTGTTCATATACATATGTATGCATAGGTGCTTGTGTGTGTGCGATTGTGTGCAGTGCGTACTTACACACCTCTACTCATATAGACACACACACACATATCGTCATACCTATATATATATATATATATAGAAACATATAGGGACACACACACTGTCATACCTATATATAGACACATACACATGCATACTGTCACACAAACATATATATCTATAGAGACATACATATCACATACACATACTGTCACACCCACATATATAGCCACGTGCATACCGCACAAACAGTCACATCCATACATAGACATACACACACACATATTGTCACATCCATATATAGACACATACACACCACACAAACACACACTATCACATCCATATATATATATATAGACACATGCACTACACACACACACACACATACATTCTCTCACATCCATACATAGGCATACAGACACATACATATAGAGACATACATCCGTACACATAGACACATATACAACCCCCCTCACACACACACTCACACAAACACAGATTCTATCATACTCATACATAGGTATACAGACACACACATACATATACACGCATACATACAGCATGCACACACACACACACACCTATATATAAGCACACCTTTATACGCAGGTACACAGAGAAGCACTCGTGTCTATTCACCAAAATCTGACCTCCTCGATAAGATTTCTGTTGAGATTTTGAATTATGATGATAATTGAGAAGTTGTGAAAGAAACACTGATTTTACGGTTGTTGAACAAAGTAGAAGAAGGCAGAGATGAGAGTTCTGCTGAGTGATTAATGAATATTCCATGACCGAAGCTCTTAAATTCACATTACATAACTGCTGCTTCGCAGCATTAGCTTAAAAGCAAGATAAACCTCGACATATCTACATCTCTTAGCGACACAAAAATAACATACTCATTTAATATTGCTGCCCTGGCTAAGAGATTCTCTCGTGCACAGTAACACACCAAGGGCTTGGGAGTTCAAATCTCAGTTTGGCTTGATTTTTTTTTTTTTTTTTTTCATCTGGAAGAAACGGACACAGTATTGTCTAGAACAGTATGCCTGACTGACAAACAGGCTTCATTCAGACATCCTGGATTGCTGTCTGAAATGGAGTCATCCGGTTGGTAACAAAAGACTGATTTACACATCTACAGCAATTCCTGACTCTTATATTAACCGTGTCCTCTCTATGTCCATTCTGTTCCTACCACAACAGCCTATGATCCTTTGAACTAGCTTCTAGCATACTCTCCTTGCCTAAACCCTTCTGATTCACTAAATTTTGCTCCTTTTCTTACCCCACAACTGTGTAATAGTCCCTAGCTGCCATACTAATCACTTTTGCCAATTCTTTCTCTGGAGGAAATGAACACAGAATTGCCTAGAACAGTATGCCTGGCTGACAAATAGGTTCCATCCAAACATCCTGGATTGCTATCTGAAACAGTCATGTGGCTGATAACAAAAGACTGATTTACACACGTACAGCAACCCCTGACTCTTATACTCACTGTGTCCTCTCTATGCCTATTCTGTTCCTACTACAACAGCCTATGATCCTTCAAACTAGCTACTAGCATACTGCCCTTACTTTGACCCTCTTGACACACTCAATATTTCTCCTCTTCTTACCCCACAACAGCGTATTAACCCTTTAGCATCTAAAGAAGCCATATCTGGCCCAAATATTCTATCTGTTTTATGTTCAAACTAACCAGATCTGGCTTCTCACACCTACCATACAATGTTATTCTAAAAATATACAATCACATCGTTGAAATCTTGAAACTATGAGATAATGCATTACTAATCCAAAACAAAGTAAACAAATAAGCATTACATTTGACGGAATAATCTGAATGTTAAATGGTTAAACCAGCCATATCCAGCCAAAATATCTTGTTTTATGTTCAAACTGGCCAGATCCGGTTTCTCACACCTATCCCAAAATGTCATTCTAAGAACATACAATTATATCATTGAAATATTGAGGCTTATCAGATAGTACATAATTAATTCAAAGCAATGTAAATAAATAAGTAATACTTTTGACAGTAACCTGAACGCTAAAGGATTAATTCCCAGGTCCCATACTAATTTCTAGTACCAATCCTTTCTCTCTTAAAGAGTCAACCTTCTGGGAATTATCTCTCTGCTGATGTGTTACGTTACACACAGTAACCTCTTACTATAACCAGTGTATTGCATTCACTGACATTGATTTGCAAGCTTGCAAAGCTATACATATACATATTATAGGCACAGGTTTGGCTCTGAGGTAAGAAGTTTGCTTCCCAACCACATTATTTCAGGTTCAGTCTTACTGCATGGCACCTTGAGTAAGTGTGCGTATATATATATATATATATATATATATATATATATATATATATATATATATTAGTTTAAAAGAGTTCCAACACTGTCTGTTTTTTATGTTTTATTTATATTCCTGCAGAACCAATGTGGGGTATAGAATATGGAATATACAATATATAATATAATATACAATATATAATATAAAATAAAATAAAATAAAAATGGATGGCACCATGAAAGAAAGTATTGAATGTAGATGAAATATTGAGTGTTCAATATAAAGGATCAAATATATAAATATAAATATATAAAGGCGACTCGAGTTTCAGGGCTATTTCCCTTCGTCATGGCTGGTATGACAGACTTTAACAGACTATATATATATATATATATATATATATATATATATGTACACACGTTGTCCCACACCACCACTGGATAGCTTGTGTTGGTTTGTTTTCATCTCCATGAATTAGCAGTTTGGCAATAAAATAAATAATAGATTTGAAAATAAAATAAAGAGTGGGTGCAATTTTTTCATGTAGGCCCTTCAAGGCAGTACTCCAGCATGGCCACAATCCAATGACCGAAACAAGTAAAAGATAAAAGATATATGCTCTTAAAACAAAGTTTATAATTCTGTCCACTGCAGTATGCTTGGCTGACAAACAGGTTACACTACAAATTCATAATTAAATCAATAGTACAAAGAAAATAAGAGTAGTTTCAAATATGAATATAGCCATTGTGTTGATGTTGTTTAGCCCCAGGTCAGACTTGATTGAACATACCTATTGCTAGAGAGCTAAGTAAAATCTTGTTAGTGGTATGTTATTATGGACACCATGAAACAGATATACATGAGTAAAATATTAAACTGCATCTGATAATGAGGCTCCCATTTGACAGCTCTGGAGTTGTGGTGAGCATGAATACCATTACCTCCAGGTTGGTTCTGGTCTGGAATGGTAGAACTTGTTAGGGCCCCATCGTTGGGTTAAATAGATTTTTGTAAGGGAAAGTTGAGCTCCTTAGCAGTGGTGAAAACATTCAATCTAGGAGATGGAAAATTCCAAAATTAATATCCTCCTCCAACATGCACTAAGCCAGCATGGAAGAGCATGGCTGATGAAACCAACATGTGGTATGTCCAATAATTCAGATTCATACTATAGAGGCAACTACTTCATGTATGACATAAAACTGCATCTGATGGTGAAGCTCCAGCTTGGGAGTTATGGAGTCACCCCTTAATTACATTTACTTCCAAATCTGTTCTGGCCTGGAATGGTAATACCTGTCAGGGTCCCATCTATGATTTAGAAAGATTTTTGTAAGGGTAAGTTGATCTTCTTTGTAGCGGTGAAGGCAATCTATCAAGGAGAAGGAAAACTCCAAAATTAACCATCCTCTTCCAAAATTCCCTAACACAGTACAGAAGAGCATGGCTGATGAAACTAACATGAGGTATGTCCAATAACATAGATTCGTTCATACTATGGAGGCAACCATTTCAGGTATAACACAAAACTGCATCTTGTAGTGGAGCTCCAGTTTGGGAGCCCTAGAGTTGTGGGAAGCAGAGAGTCACCCCTTAAGTACCATTACTCCCAGGTATGTTCTGACCTGGAATGGTAGTATCTGCCAGAGCCCTGTCTTTGGATTAAATAGAATTTTGTAAGGAAAGCAATCAATTTCGGAAAAGGAAAACTCCAAAATTGATACTCTCTTCCAGCATTCCTTAACCTGGCACAAAGAGTATGGCAGATGAAATTAGTATGAGATATGTCTGATAGCATAGGTTTACTAAGGAGGCAACTCTCTCATCATCATCATTGTTTAATGTCTGCTTTCCATGCTAGCATGGGTTGGACGATTTGACTGAGGACTGGCAAGCCAGATGGCTACACCAGGCTCCAATCTGATCTGGCAGAGTTTCTACAGCTGGATGCCCTTCCTAACGCCAACCACTCCGAGAGTGTAGTGGGTGCTTTTACATGCCACCGGCACGCGGGCCAGTCACACAGTACTGGCAACGGCCACGCTCAAAAAGATGTTTTTTACGTGCCACTTGCACGGGAGCCAGTCCAGTGGCACTGGCAACGACCTCGCTCAAATGATTTTCTAACATGCCACCAGCACAAGTGCTAGAAGGCAACGCTGGTAACGATTACGCTCAAATGGTGCTACTCATGTTAGTGCATAGACAGAGAAAGCAAGAAGTTTATACTTGAGACTGACCTTGGTTTAGCTATACAAAAATTGCTTGTTTTAAGTTCATTTTTAACCCATTAACATTCAGATTTCTTGTATTGCTTATTTATTCACATTGTTTTGAATTCATCATGCATTAACTTGTAACCTCATGATTTCAATGGTGTGTTTGTATGTTTTTAAAATAACATTGTAGGATAGGTGTGAGAGGTTGGAGGTGGTCAGTTTTAACATAAAAACAGGTAGAATATTTAAGCCAGATATGGCTGGACTAAATACCAAGGGGTTAAACATTTTTAGTTCTGTTCCAAGCACAAAATGTGAAATAAAATAATTCTACATTGGTGAAGACATTCCAGATAATTAATAACAGATAAAGTTGTTAAATTCAATTTCAATTTCAATTTATTTCATGACATATCAAAATATTCATTGCAAAATTGTAACCCTGTCACTGACATTGTTCCACAGCAAAGAAAATGTTATTTTACCAAATTCCTCCGAATTCTTCGAGTAGCTGTGGGGTAAAGTAGCTTGCTTACGAACCAAACAGTTCCGGGTTCAGTCACTCTGCTTGGCACCTTGGGCAAGTGTCTGCTACTACAGTCTCGGGCCGACCAAAGCCTTGTGAGTGGATTTGGTAGACGGAAACTGAATGAAGCCCGTCGTATATATGTATATATATGTGTGTGTGTGTGTGTGTGTGTGTGTGTGTGTGTGTGTGTGTGTGTGTGTGTGTATGTTTGTGTGTCTGTGTTTGTTCCCCCCAACATCGCTTCACAACCGATGCTGGTGTGTTTACGTCCCCGTAACTTAGCGGTTTGGCAAAAGAGACGATAGAATAAGTACTAGGCTATAGAATAAGTCCTGGGGTCGATTTGCTCGACAAAAGGCGGTGCCCCAGCATGGCCACAGTCACATGACTGAAACAAATAAAAGTAAAAGTAAAAAGTAAGTATATACAACACAGTGTATTCTATAAGGAATATGGTAATCTAAGACTTCCAGGTCCTTTATTTAGCTCAAACTATCTCCTAAAGCTAAAGCAGTCTCTGTTTCCTTGAATCAAGGGACATCAATTTGTTTTCCTGATTAAAAGGTTCATTATTCAGCCATGTAGATTCAGGTTCAGTCCCAAATTGTGGCCTTGGGCAAGTGTCTCCTACTTAGCTGTCAAATGCCTGATGCCATGTCAGTGAATTTTGGAGACAAAAATCTTCATCGAACTCCATTGTATTTGTGTAAATAGCATCAACAGAAGAAAACAGAAGGAAGCCTGTCAAATAATTATACATGTATATATATGTGTATATATATATATATATATATATATATATATATATGTATATATATATATATATGTATATATATATATGTATATAGTATATATACATGTATATATATATATATACAACCCCGCCCCCCTTTTTTGTATTTATTTTTACTCGCATATATATATATATATATGTGTGTGTGTGTGTGTGAAGGCACATGGTCTAGTGGTTAGGCTGTTGCACTCATGATTGCTAGATCATGGGCTCACTTCCCAGACTGGGCAGCGAGTTGTGTTCCTGAGCAAAATACTGCGTTTCATGTTGCTCCACTCTCTCTTTTGACCAAGGGGTACTGTCGGCCTGCTTGCCTAGCCAGTGGGGTGTCATTATTCAATGGTTAAAATGATGCAAAACGCATTGTGACCAGTGATGTGTGACAACATCTGATAGTCTGATCAGTCACATGATCACATGATATCTATATACGAGTGCCTCTGAGTTTTCCCCCATCACTGGTTGACAAACAGTGTTGGTTTGTTTACAGCCCTGTAACTTAAATGTTTGTCAAGAAAGAAATTGATAGAATAAGAACCAGGTTTCAAGAAAAAAATGTCCTGGGTTTAATTTGTTTGACCCTCAGAAGTAAAAGATAAAAGAAGAAAAGATAAAAACAGAATGATGGCTAGAATGCCTTTCCTCATTGGTCTACTTGTTTAAGACTGACCTGGGGTTAAACTCATCCTACATATGCCAGATGTGATACTATAATTAAAGAAAAACATTATCGAATTTTAGCTGACTAGATAGATGCCATCAATTTGAAGCTTAATGAAATATAATTAATTAGATTTATTCTGATGTACTACTAAGCTGGACAACTGGCAGAATCGTTATCTATCCTAAATGTTAGCAGCCATGTAGTTACCCTACAACAAGAATTTGTTGTACTCCAACTGTCTCCTCTCGTACCTTAGCCCCCACATAACATAAGGATGCAACCCCATTCCTTGGGTTTTGTAGACTTGTGAGCTACATGGTGACCTCATTAATGCTGGTGGCACAAAAATGGACCTAGTACACACTGTAAAGGGGTCGGCATTATGAAGGGCAACCAGCTGTAGAAACGATGCCAACACAGACAGTGGAGCAGGATAAAGTCCTTAAACGTATCGGATCCTGTCAGGCATTTTGGAAGGATATTATTGAAGAGCTGTGGGCCCTTGAAACCCAAGCTGTTGCAATATCTGGTCCTGTATTTTGATGGAGATGCTGGGATCTATTCTTTAATTTATTTCATTCTTTTGACTGTGGCCATGCTGGAGCACCACCTCAAAGGGTTTAGTCAAAGGAATCAACTCCAGGACTTATTCTAGTAGTTATTTTATTGGTTTCTTTTGCTGAATTGCTAAGTTACCAGTATCAGTTGTGACTCTTAGAGCAATGGACAAGATACCTTGTGGTGTTTGTGTATTACTGGTATAGGTGCAAAAGTGGCCGTGTGGTGAAAGGTTTGCTTCCCAACCACATGGCTCTTGGTGCAGTCCCACTGCATAGCACCTTGGGCAAATGTCTACTATAACCTTGGGCAGACCAAAGCCTTGTGAGTGGATTAGGTAAATGGAAACCGAAAAGAATCCCATTGTGTATATGTGTTTGTGTCTGTCTTTGTGTATGTGTTTGACACCCACCATCACTTGACAATGGTGTTGGTGTGTTTACATCCCTGTAACTTAGCAGTTCAGCAAAAGAGGCAAATAGAATTAGTATCAGGCTTTACAAAAAATAAGTACTGGGGTCAATTCATTTGAGTAAAACTCCTCAAGGAGGTGCCCCAGCATGGCCTCAGTCTAATGACTGAAACATGTGAAAGACAAAAGATATATTTGGTCAATCTCAAGAGGGATGAAGGGTAATGATTAGCCATTCCTGCGATTTGAAATTAGAACCGTGAGCTACAAAAGAGTAAACTTTGCACTGAGCCTAACATTTGACTTGTGAAGACTTCTGTCACTTCACCATTAATGGGTCAATATTGTTGTGATTCTTTATTTGGGTGTGAGGTTATAGAACTAATACAAAAGAGGAGGAGGGGATATGTCCACAAAGTTTCCCCTCATGGACATTAATGGCCCAAATAAAGCGAACTGGTTGTAACCAGGATCGAAAACTATCTCACAGACTTGGAAGCTCGCCAAGAGTTTAGCTCGTGCTTTGCATTGATAGCAGCGTTATATAAGAATATTGCAAATAAATCACATTGCATGTCAACCAGTCTCTAAAATAAACTCTTTTAGAAGGAAGAATTTATTTCTTCAGCACTTACAGTGAGGGAGGGGTTAGGGGTAAGAGAGAGGGTATAGTAATAGATGAAAAAGAAAACGATGATGGTGGCAGTGTGTGCGTGTGTGGTGGTGGGTAGGCAGATTTGAAGAGAAGTTAACCAAGTTTCAAAGAAATGACAAAGAAAGGAAATTGTTGATCTTTCCAGCATTTCAAAGGGGGGAAGAAAAAAAAAAGAAAAAAACCTTATAAATAACTCTTCTAAAATCTTAAATCGATCCCCATTATTATTTGTGGCAAACCAATGATGTATATATATTTCGGGATATTTCAAGAAAAGGTTAATTTTTGTCACATATATCTTACATGCTATCGATATGGGTGAGGTATTGGTATTATTGGCAGCGATGATACTGGTGGTGGTGGTGGTGGTGTTTGTGACAATGGTGGTGTTGGTGGTAGTGGTGATGGTGATGAAGGTGTTGTTAGAGTAATTGTCGTCGTTGTTGTTGGTGGCGGTGAATAAAGCATTATTGGTGATGGTGGTGGCAATGTAGGTGTAGATAACCTAAATGGTAGAAGTACTATCAGTGACAGCTCTTGGTAGAGTTATTAGTGCTGTCCTTGGTGGTGGTGGTGGTGGTGGTGTTGATGGTAAAGAAAGCATTATTGTTGTTGTTGTTGGTAGTGATGGTGGTGGTGGTGGTGGTGATGGTGGAAGAGACCAAGGACAGTTAATGTGGATATTTTCAATGTATTCAGTATCTTTCTTAGAGACTTGCCTGGACAATAAATTAACACCTATCCCCTCCTCACACACCATCTCTCTCTCTCTCTCTCTCTCTCTCTCTCTCTTTTCAACACTCCAAACACTTGAATTATGTGAATTGTCAACTATGGAATATTCACTCAGGCATTTCATTTGAATTCTATGAACCAACACGCCAATATAAACAAACACACACACAACATCCAAACATGACATAAACACAAAACATATGCACATACAAACTCATGACATACACACATACACATACAGATGCAAACAGACACATACACATGAACATACAATAGCCAAAGACAGAGCCTCCACATGGTTGTTATAATGCTAGAAATAGCAACCAAATCTCAACCAACTTCTACCCTGCTCCACCAACCACCACCATAAAAGAACATTAAGTCAATGGTTCTCAACTAGGGTCCATATGGCTCTTAGGAACCCATATAAGGTTTTATTGTTAAAGTTTATCTGCAATAAATTGGTTATATTCCTACAACACACAAAATATTTTAACAAGTTTTTTTATTCATTTCCTAATAATATTTAATTATAAAAATAAAGTAAGATTTTATTTTGATATCCATTGAATGGCTATGGCAGTCCAATAGAGTAAAATAGGAACCAAAGGGGTTCCATCGGCAAAAAATGGTTGAAAGCCACTGCATTAGATGACATGCCTACAGAAAGAAAAAACAACAAAAAAAAACCCAGGATGGTCACACCTAGAATTCCGTATCCTCAATCAGAGTTAACCTTGGATTAAACAGTAACAACAAGGTAACCAAACACAACCTACACATAGAAATATATAATTATATTTGCTCACACATACACATGCACACAGGTACAAGACATGCATAGATATAGACACACATGCATGCATACATCATCTGGTCTATACTTATGTATCACATCCACGACAGAAACGTAACTTAGCTAAGGTGTATGTTATTAATGTTATCAACACAGAATGAATAAATTGTCCTGTTTCTATTGACAGTTTTAAACTATGAGGAATTTATATCATATCCTACTCATATCTCCATCTTGTGGCTCTCCTGTGACTAATACAGTCTTAAACTTTCGTTCACAGGTTGGGGCCAGGGTTTCATTTATCAAGATGCTAGTATTGAGGTGAAGAATTTGGTACCTGCATGTCTCAGACAGCTGCCAACATCTGAATATCTGGGCAGAACAAAGGGAACTTTCTTTGTATAAATTGATATATGCTAGTATCTGTAAAAGCACCACATACACACACACAGTCATGTGCATGCATAAATGCGTACACACTCAAAGGTGAATAAAAAACAATCATACACAAATATGGATGTATACACACACATGCACACAGACAGATACAACAGCAAATAAACACACACACATACTAAAATACAGTAATCCATCCACACAATGCACACACACACACACACACACACACATAGTGGCACATGAATAAACACACTCACACACACACACAAGGATGGTACAAATGATGGCTGTGTGATTAAAAAGTCTATTTTCCTACAATGTTATCCCAGGTTCAATTCCTTCACTTGGTACCTTATGAAAGTGACTTTTATCACAGGCTCTGGTTCACCAGTGCCTTCTGTCTAACTGTACAGAAACCAATTGTATGTATACTTGTGTGTGTTTAAAGCATGTGTATTAAATGGTAAAAGGGTAAAAACCCCTTTTGGTCATGAATGACCATGAGATTGGACCAAGAAAGTTCCCCTCCTAGGCAAAAGACTGGGCAAGGTTGTTTATGGAAGGCCAGCAGTCATCCATGCATACCAGCATCCCTTCTCCATGCCACTGCTGTTTTCCAAAGGAAAGGCAAAGGCCGATACAGCTTGGCACCAGTGACATCGAAACTCATTTCTACAGCTGAGTGAACTGGAGTAACGTGAAGTAAAGTGTCTTGATCAAGAACACAACTTAGAGCCCGGCCTGGCAATTGAACTCACTACTTCGTGATTGAGAGCTCAATGCTCTAACCACTGAGCCATGTGGTATAAATGGTATAACATCTATTACAGCACAGTTTCACCAGTACATTGGTGATTATCCAAATGGTACAAGTTAGATCTGATTAGGCAGAGATAACCTGGGAACAAACACCACCACCACAAACAACAACAACATGTTAACACTATCCTTTTATTAAACAGACAAGATTCCTTTATCTCATACTGTACCATCTTGAAAAAGGTGACAAACACATAGTGTAATGTAGTCCTGGATGCACTTTGCATTAAAAAGAAACGAAAAGGACAAAATAGTCAAGGTTAGAATGCTTTTCACCATAGGTTTACTCAATCAGATATAACCTGGGGCTAAACTAAAACAACAACAGCAAAAATTATGGCAAGGTTCTTTCTAATTAGGGAAATGGAGAAAAAAAAATAAGAGAAACAGGAAAAGTAGTGAGTAAAATTTTAAAGAATTCACATGAAGTTCCAAGATGGTAAAAATTTGTAAAGTCAATCTGAACTAAATGTAGAGATTAATTGCTAATCTTGTTTGTGCAAGTCACCATGAAGAAACAACAACAACTGGAACAACAACAGATGCTTGATTATCAATTATAATTTTTCATCAGAATAACAGTAACAAACTTACTAATTTGTAAATCAACTCAACTTCAGCAGAATTAATAAAGAGAAAACTGTGAGGAATTTTAAATACTATTGTTTGAAAAGTTATAAAGACAGATATGGCAGGTATCTGCTAGCTAAGCAAACTGTGACTTCTGGTGGATAGGGAGACAGTATGACATCTGGTGAATAGGGAGGCAGTGTGACACCTGGTGGATAGGGAGACAGCTGAGAGGGAGCCAGAGTGACATCTGGCAGATATCGAGTCAGTGTGACATCTGGCAGATAGAGAAACAGTGTGACTTCTGGTGGATAGGGAGACAATAACACATCTGGTGAATAGGGAGACTGTGACACTTGGTGGATAGGGAGCCAGTGTGACATCTGGCAGATATAGAGTCAGTGTGACATCTGGCAGATAAACATTGTGACATCTGGCAGATAAACAGTGTGACTTCTGGTGGATAAGGAGACAGTGTGACATCTGGTGGATAGGGAGGCAATGTGGCTTCTGGTGGATAGGGAAGCAGTGTGATTTCTGTTAGAAAGGAAGGCAATGTAACCTCCGGTGGATAGAGAGACAATGTACCTGGTATTACATCTGGTGGGTAGGAAGACAATGTGACATCTGGTAGATAGGGGGACAGTGTGACTGTCATCAGGAGGTGAGAGATACTGACATATAGAAACTAGGGTGATGGACGTATGGAGGCTGTGATTGACATAGAAAGGCTACATAAAGTGACACCTGATAGCTAAGGAGACAGTGTGACATTTGGTAATTAAGGAAACAGTGTGATATCTGATAACTTAGGGCAGCATTTCTCAACCGGGGTTTCCTGGAACCCTAGGGTTCTGTGAGAAAGAGCGAGATAAGCTAATGCTAATTTCATGATCGTAATATTACTATACATGCACAACATATTATTGGTTATTGTAATATTGTAATTGAGACATCATCCTATCTAACCTATTATCATAAAAATATAACCACACACACACACACACACACACACACACATGATATTTACCATGTAAACTACAATGAAAAAATATGAGTAAAAATATGGTCTATAATATTTTTTGTGCAGGGGTTCCTTGAGACATGTAATTTATTTTAAGGGTTATGCAATGGTAAAACGGTTGAGAAACACCGACTTAGGGGATGGATGGCGACAGCTTGCACAAGCAAGTACTAAGCAGTCAAAGTAAATGGTAGTTGTGAAAGAGGAAAGCTGAAGACTACTTAGGATGGGGCAGTGAAAAATTATGATGAAGGAAATGCTAGAGGACAAAGACTACTGGAAAGACATGGTGCTACAGAAGACCCAGTCTCCTGCACAAGCTTGGTAAAATACTTGTTGCAAAAGGGGAACAAGGCATGCATTCCTCTCTTGCCTTTTGTTTTGTGGCTGCATCCCTCATCTACCATCCATTCCATACCCTCATATAACCCCCACTATTTATTATCTGAACTGTTCTACTTATCCCATACCCTCTCATTCCCTCATTATCTCTTCTTTCTTGCTTTTAACCCTCCACTGGGAGTATAGGCCACTTATAATTGAATTCCATGTCGCATAATTTTTCGCTTCTGTACTTATACTCTGCCATGAATGTCCCCCTTTCTCTAGTTCCTTTTGTGTTGATCTACGCCACGAGTTCTTAGGCCTACCCCTCTTTCTATATCCATCCAGATTCCACTGTAAAGCACTTTTCGCTGCATTTGGTGTGTCCTTTCTAATTGTGCTACCAATCCACTTCCACTTTTTCTTAAATATTTGCTCCCTAATCGAAACTTGATTCGTTCTTTGCCATAGGACATGCTCAACTGTTGTTATTATTATTATTATTTTTCATCTGAATCCATCCTGTGGTTCTTGAGATATCTCTTCTAATCACCATGTTATATCATCCATATTTGAAAGGAAAGTCCTTGATTTGTGCTTAATGAATATCTTCCTGTCCCATATCTTCACCATCTGTATCTTGCAACCAAAAGCCTTGTGAGTGGATTTGGTAGATGGAAAAGTTGTATTTGTCTTTATATCTTTGCTTCACAACTGGGGTTGGTTTGTTTACATCCCCATAACTTAGCGGTTGAGCAAATAGACAAATAGAATAAGTATCAGGCTTTAAAAGAAAAATAAGTAGAGGGGAAGGGTGATTAGTTTGACTAAAGTCCTTCAAGGCAGTGCCCCATCATGGCCACAGCCCAATGACTGAAACAAGTAAAAGATAAAAGATATACGTGTGTGTGTGTGTGTGTGTGTGTGTGTGTGTGTGTGTGTGTGTGTGTGTGTGTGTGTGTGCGTGTGTGTGTGCTTGTATATGAATAGAGATAGGTTTGTACATGTAGGTGGACTTATGTGTATGCATTATGATCACAGTATTTTGTTAGCCACTCAATAATTTCTGTTGATTCATCACCAGATTACTTTCTGATATATTGCTGAAATGGAAAAATAATTGTATCTCTAAGGATCAGAGGATGACAAGGAAGAAACTACAAATACACGAATATGCACGCTTACACAATACTACACGCTACACACAACATACACACACACACACATACATTGTATATGATTATAATGTGTGATGTGTACAGTGCATCTGTTATACTGCAGGCACTATATCATTATTTGTATGCATATGTATTTGTCTGTGTGTGTGTGGTGTGTGTGCATACATACATATATACATACATACATGTATATTACTCTTAAATAAGAATGTTGTTGACAGCAAGAATAAATTTGTACTCTATAAAAGTATAGAGTAACCCATCGATTAATATATAACTGTTTTTATTGTAACTGAACACAAAAACAAAGATTAAAACATGGGGCTACTTGATTACATCGACCCCCAGTACTCAACTGGTACTTATTTCATCGACCCTGAAAAGATGAAGGGCAAAATCAACTTTGCTGGAATTTCAAGCTTGGAATGTAAAGATGGGAAAAATGCTGCCAAGCATTTTGTCCGGCATACTAATGATTCTGCCAGCTTGACCACCTTGATAATAATAATAATAATAATAACAACAACAAGAGCACTTAGACATCGCAAACCTCCACCAAGGCAATGCCAATTTCCTCCCAATAATTAGCAAAGTCAACCTAAACAGAATTTGAACTCAGAACTTAAAGACAGATGAAATGCCACTAAGCATTTTGCCCAACATGCTAACAGTTCTGTCAGCTTGCTGCTTTGTTGTTTTTGTTGATGATGATGATGATGATAATAATAATAATAATAATAATCCTTTCTGCTAAATGCACAAAGCCTGAAATTTTGGGAGAGGGGACTAGTTGATTACACCAACCCCAGGGTTTTACAGGTACTTAATTAATTGACCCCAAAAGGATGAAAAGCAAAGTTGACCTCGGCAGAATTTAAACTTAGAACGCTGATGGACAAAATTCCACAAAGCATTTTGCCCAGCATGCTAACAATTCTGCCAGCTCACCATCTTAATAATAATAATAATAATAATAATAATAATAATAATAATCATGATGATGATGATACGCCAATACACACAGATAGAGAGATCAAAGCTAATAGATCAGATATAGTTGTCAGAGATTAAGAAAAATGATGCCTTCTAATTGATGTACCAATCCCAACAGAAGACAATGTATCTCTAAAAGAAACAGAGAAACACTCAAAATACAAAGATCTGGAAATAGAGATAACCCAAATGTGGAGCCTAAATGCAGAAACAATTCTTACAATAATAGGTACATGGGTATGATTAAAAACATACAAAGCTGTGCTCAGTAGTGCAGTGAAAGCATGTGATAAAAATAAAACTACCGAATGATAATAACAATTAAAACTAAAATAACCAATACACTCTTGATAAAACAGATGTTAAGATGAAGGTCATATCTGCACACAAACAATGGCAACATACACATATGTGTCAATATTTGTACACACATGTGCAGACAGCTATGTACATATATATATATCTTATATCTTTTGTATATATATAAGAGAGATTCTATCTGTCCCACAAACTGAAGCTAAAACCAGACACCATCTCTATGATTTTCTTTCTATGTCTCCCCTATGTCTCTCTCCCACTCTATATTCTGTCTGTCTACCTGTATGTCTTTTTGCCTTGCTATCTCAGAGAGATTCTGTCTCTCTGTTTGTCCCACAAAGTGAAACTAAAACTATGACTTTCTTTCTTCTCTGTCTATTTCCCCCCTCTTTCTTTCCTTCTCTCTCTCTCTTTCTTTCTTTCCTTTCTCTCTCTCTTTCCCTCACTAAAAGAACACACACACACACATCAAACCATACATTTCTCTGTCAAAATACCAAAGCAAGAATAAAAGAACACACACACGTATATATATATATTCATGTTTCAGTTATTTAATACTCTGAGTATCCTCTCTTTCTGTATCTCTATATCTCTTTCTTGATCTATCTCTCTATCTGTCTATCTCTATCTTTCTATCTGTCTATTTTTCCCTCTCTTTCTTTCTCTCTTTCTTCCAACCACTCCAAGAGTTTAGTGGGTACTTTTTACATGCCACCGGAACAGGAGCCAGTTAGGCGGGCCTGGCATCAATCACGTTTGGATAGCGCTTTTTACATGCCACTGGCATGGGGGCCAGTCATGGGGTACTGGCATTGGCCACATTCAGTTGGTGCGTTTTACATGCCGCTGGCATCAGAGCCAGTCAGGCAGACCTGGCATCAATTGTATTCGGATGGTGTTTTTTATGTGCCACCAGCATGGAAGCCAGTCAGGGGGCACTGACCACAGCTATGATGTTGGTTTTATTTGACTCAACAGGGCTTCTCAAGCACATCATATCGCATAATGCATCAGGGTACTCTTAACTGGGCCAGACATGCATGGCTGCAATCTCACTTTAGATGGCATGTCTTCTAAAGCACAGCTTATCTCCAAAGGTCTTGATCTCCTGCCATTTCCTCTGTGAGGCCCAATGTTCAAAGGTCATGCTTCACCACCTCATCCCATGTCTTCCTGGGTCTACCTCTTCCACACAGTGAATAAATAAACATTACACTCGACAGAGTAAACTGAATGCTAAAGGGCCTTGTGCATGTGCGTGTGAATGCATTTCAGGGGACTACAAAAATTCCATCTTTGGAAAACAAGAGAAAAAGTAACTGGCCATAATATATGCCTCAAGTTTCCATCCAACAAGTCATTGTGTGTGAATGTGTGTGAGTGCATATCTCTGCATTCATATGTGTGTGCGAAGGTGCATGACTTAGTGGTAAGGGTATTCAGCTCATGATCGTAAGGTTGTGAGTTCAGTCCCCAGTGACACGTTGTGTCCTTGAGCAAGACACTTTATTCCACATTGCTCCAGTTCAGTCAGCTGGCAAAAATGAGTAGAACCTGTATTTCAAAAGGATCAGCGTTGTCACACTCTTTGTCATACTGAATCTCCCTGAGAACTACACTAAGGGCATGCGCGTCTGTGGAGTGCTCAGCTGCCTACACATTAATTTCACAAGCAAATTGTTCTGTCAGACTGAAGCATGCCTCGTCATAATCAACAAAGTGCCAGTATGTCCATGCATGTGTGTGTGTGTGTGTGTGTGTGTGTGTGTGTGTGTGTGCATGTGTGTGTGCGTGTGTGTGTGAGAGAGAGCTAGCAGGATTGTTAGACCTTTGAAATAAATGCCCTGCAATGTTTCTCCTGACACATTTTATACTTTGAATTCAAATCCTGCTGAGATCAACTTTGTTTTTCCATCCGTCCCCACTCCACCCCCATCTCCGAGATCAATAAAGTAAAGTACTAGTCAAGTACTAGGGACTATGGTACCGACTGACACCGCCTCTAAAAAAAAAACTGCTGGTCTCCAGCCAAAATGAGAAGCCATCACCACCACATATATACTACTATTACTACTACTACCACCACATACACCAGTACTACTACTACTACTACTACTACTACTGCTGCTGCTGTTACTACTACTACTACTGCTGCTACTACTACTGCCACCAATACTACTGTTACAAAAACTACTGCTATTACCACCATCACTACTATTATTGTTACTACTACTACTACTACCACAACTATTACCACCACCACTACTACAATCAGACAAAGTGCTACTTGATGCAGACAAGAACAAATCTCAACCCAAACAATTGCTACACCCACTTTTTATTGACACAATCTCACACACACACAGAGTCTCACACACACACAGAGTCTCACACACACACAGAGTCTCACACACACACACAGAGTCTCACACACAGTCTCACACACACACAGTCTCTCACACACACAGTCTCTCACACACACAGTCTCTCACACACACAGTCTCTCACACACACAGTCTCTCACACACACAGTCTCTCACACACTCAGTCTCACACACACTCAGTCTCACACACACTCAGTCTCACACACACTCAGTCTCACACACACAGTCTCACACACACACAGTCTCACACACACACACAGTCTCACACACACACAGTCTCACACACACACAGTCTCACACACACACAGTCTCACACACACACAGTCTCACACACACACAGTCTCACACACACACAGTCTCACACACACACAGTCTCACACACACACAGTCTCACACACACACAGTCTCACACACACACAGCCTCACACACACACAGTCTCACACACACACACAGCCTCACACACACACAGTCTCACACACACAGTCTCACACACACACACAGCCTCACACACACAGTCTCACACACACACAGCCTCACACACACACAGTCTCACACACACACAGTCTCACACACACACAGTCTCTCACACACACAGTCTCTCACACACACAGTCTCACACACACACAGTCTCACACACACACAGTCTCACACACACACAGTCTCACACACACACAGTCTCACACACACACAGTCTCACACGCACACAGTCTCACACACACACAGTCTCACACACACACAGTCTCACACACACACAGTCTCACACACACACAGTCTCACACACACACAGTCTCACACACACACAGTCTCACACACACAGTCTCACACACACACAGTCTCACACACACACACAGTCTCACACACACACACAGTCTCACACACACACACAGTCTCACACACACACAGTCTCACACACACAGAGTCTCACACACACAGTCTCTCCCATACATACATACACTCTTTCTCTCTCACAGAGAGAGAAAAGTGTTAGTGGTGGAGTGGTGTGTGAAGGGAAGATAAGATGATGACAATGATGATGATGGGGGTGGGCAGGGTGTATCCTAAAGGTAACATGTCAGAGAGACCGGGGGGGGGGGGGTTGATGGTAGGTAAAGGTTGCCAGAGAGCCATAGGATCCTATTCAAGCATCTGGAGGAGGAAGGGGGTTCACTATTAAGGGACAAAACACAAATCTTGACCCCCCCACCACCACCACCACTGGACAACTGTTACTTCCACTGCTATTCATACACACACACACTCATAGGAAAGGGAACTGTTAGTGGTAGTGTTAGTGGTGGTAGTGGTGGTGGTGATAGATTACTGTCACCACAGTAATGGTTGTGGTGGTTCTAGAGGTAGTGGTGGTGGTAGTAGTGGCGCTGCTGCTGGTTATGGTGGTAGTTTTAGTGGTAGTGGTAGTGATTGTGGTGATGGTAGTGGTGGTGGTGGTGGTGGTTGTGGTGCTAGTACTGATGGCGGTGGTGTAGTTGAGACAATTTTGTATATATTGGTATGAAGCGCTGTGGATATTGGTATTGTGAAATGTGGAAGCGAGATGCAAAGCAACAGCATGCACAACAACAACAACATCTACCACAGTGTCTACAATAACAACAACAACAACAAACAATACAAAAACAACATCAGCTTATCACAGGAACAACCACAGCCACCACATCAAAAACAAGAGCAACAATCGCAACAGCAGAACAACAGTAACCACTACAACACTAACAACAACAACAGCAGCAGCAACGATCACAGCAATAATTATGTGAAGGGGAAAACACAAATCAAAACACAAATGCAAAAAAAAAAAATGGAAAAAAATTAATTTGAAGATGGCTGTGGTGGTAGTGGTGGTGGTGGTGGTGGTGGTGGCAGTGGTGGTGATGATGGTGGAGGTGGTGATGGTGGTGGAGGTGGTGGAGGTGATGATGGTGGTGGAGGTGGTGACAGTGATGATGGCAGTGGTGGTTGCGGTGATAATGGTGGAGGTGGTGGCGGTGGTGATGTTTATGATGGTGGTTCTAGTGATGTTGTAGCGGTGCTGGTGGTAGTGGTGGTTCTGGAGAGAAGAACAAGAGAGTAGAAATGTTTTACAGTTGATGAAGAAAAAAAAAAGTTGTGTTTGATGATTTGCTGGTGGCACAAATGAAAGCAGCACCCAATACGTATCAGGATGCAGTTAGCATTGGGAAGGCCATCCAACTGTGGAAGCCGCAACAAAGATGACAGGTGGAACTCAATGCAGTCCTGTTGTTATTTTAAGTGACAGCTCAACCATCCCTGACGGAGCAGACTGTAGGCTGAGATTTGAGAGAGATTTGGTTGCTAGCAGGTTGAGTGACCACCTACATTACAAGCAGTGGTGGGGGACAAACACAAACACACACATATATATATATATATATATATATATATATATATATATATAATAATAGGGACAAAATCCAAAATTACAGGTAAAAACTCAATTAAAATCAATTTATAAAAAATTAAAATTAAATTGAGCTTTATAGATTAAAATATATATAAAATATTGTTTTATATTATACTCATTTATTGTGCTTTTAATTATTAATTTTTTTCGAGCGTGGCAGTTTTCGTGCGGGTGACACATAAAAGCACCCACTACACTCTCTGAGTGGTTGGCGTTAGGAAGGGCATCCAGCTGTAGAAACTCTGCCAAATTAGATTGGAGCCTGGTGTTGCCATCCGGTTTCACCAGTCCTCAGTCGAATCGTCCAACCCATGCTAGCATGGAAGGCGGACATTAAACGATGATGATGATGATGTGATGGTAGATTTTCATTGATGAGTTCTTGAAACTTGGTTATTTTCCCTAAAACTATATATTATATATATATATATATATATATATATCTGACAGGAAGGACAACAAAAGAAAGAGACCTTCGATATTATGCAAATAGAGGAATTTATCTGTAAAAATATGTGACACTTATTCAGTAGCCATGATAAAACTCCGAGTTTCGGATGCCAGGGTGGGAGCCCACACCAACATCTCTTCAGTTATCTGGCCAATTCAAAATTCCAGTGAAAAATGACCATAAAAAACAAAGGGAAATTACTGTGTAGTGACACGGTCAAAACGCATCATTTTTCACAGGAATTTTCAATTGGCCGGATAACTAAAGAGATGTTGGCATGGGCTCCCACCCCTGGCATCCGAAACTCGGAGTTTTATCATGGCTACTGAATAAGTGTCACTTATTTTTACAGATAAATTCCTCTATTTGCATATTATCATGGCTACTGAATAAGTGTCACATATTTTTAGATATATATATATATATATATATATATATATATACATACACACACACACACAAATATATATACAGGGTGGTTGAAAAGTAGGGTTACAGTTATCACGTAGGCACTTTAAATTTCTTTTAAAACATTTTATTACATTTAAATTTCTATCTTACAATTAACTGAATTAGCATAGAATAATGGTTTCATATATTTTCATAATTAAGATCTAAACTGTTAATATATATGAATGCGAAAGAGATAGTTGAATAACTATAAACCTACTTTTGGGCCATCCTGTATGTGTGTGTATATATATATATATATATATATATATATATCATCATCATCGTTTAAGGTCCGCTTTCCATGCTAGCATGGGTTGGACGATTTGACTCAGGACTGGTGAAACCGGATGGCAACACCAGGCTCCAATCTAGTTTGGCAGAGTTTCTACAGCTGGATGCCCTTCATACACACATATCCCCTCACACACACATTATATATGACAGGCTGCTTTCAATTTTCATTTCCCAAATCCATTTACAAGGCATTGCTCAGCCCAGGGCTATAATGGAATATAATTGCCTAAGGTGTCACACAGCACGACTGAATCCAAAACCACATAGCTGGGAAGCAAACTTCTCAACCACACAGCTATATCAGCACTTACATGAATAATTTTCTTATCTTTGAATTCCTTTTCCATTCTTAATAAAATGCAACATATTTATTCTTTTATCTTTTACTTGCCTCAGTCATTAGACTGCGGCCATGCTGGGGCATCCCCTCCAGGAATTTTTAGTTGAATGAATCAAACCCAGGATTTATTTTTTCCTTAAGCTATTGATCTCTTTTGTTGAACTGCTAGGTTACAGGGATATAAACACACCAATATCAGTTGTCAAGCA
>NC_142952.1:14772630-14777630 GCF_046866305.1 Octopus bimaculoides
TGAGGTTTTGGAGTTGTTGTTGCTGTTGTAGCTGTCATAGTAGTAGTGCTGTAGTAATTCTTGGAGTAGTTGGGGTAGTGGTGGTGATGGTAGTAGCAGTAGTGGTACTGGTAGTGGCAATAGTAGGTGGTCATGGTGGTGGTAGTATAAGTAGAAGTAGTAGTAATGATGGTTGTAGTGGTGGTCATAGCAGCTGTAGAGGTGGTGCTGGTAGTGGTAGCAGTAATAGGTAGTAGTAATAGTAGTAGTAGTAGTAGTAGTGTGGAAGCACAATGTCCCAGTGGTTAGAGTGTCAGGCTGACAATCATGAAGTACTGAGTTCAAATTCCCAGACCAGGCTGCGTGTTTATTTCTTGAGCAAGACACTTTATTTCACGTTGCTCCTGTTCACTCAGCTGTAGAAAGGAGTTGCAGCATCACTGGTGCCAAGCTGTATTGGCTTTTGCCTTTCTTTTGGATAACATTGGTGGCACAGAGAGGGGAGGTTGGTATGCATGGATGACTGCTGGCCTTCCATGAACAACCTTGCCCGGACTTGTGCCTCAGAGGGTAACTTTCTAGGTGCAATCCCATGGTCATTCATGACTGAAGGGGGTCCTTACCCTATACCTCTTATCCCTTATCTTTTACTCATTTCAGTCACTGGGCTGTGATCATGCTGGGGCAATGCCTTGAAGGTTTTAGCTGAACAAATGGACCCAAGTATTTGTCTAATTCTTTTGTTTTTTAAACTTGGTACTTAGCAGTTCAGCAATAAGAGGTTGAGAGACTAAGTTATGGGGGCATAAACAGACCAACACTGGTTGTCAAGCTGTGGTGGGGGACAAACACAAACATATGTATATGTGTGTGTGCATATATATATATATATATATAGTGTAGTATATTGCCACTTAAGTGTGGCTGACCCCTAGGGGTGGATGTTACTGTTGCTTTTAGCCCCAGGAGGACATCTCCTCCAGCTGGCTTATCGACACACTACTGTGTCCTGTTTGCCAAGGGAACAGTAACATCCACCCCTAGGGGTCAGCCACACTTAAGTGGCAATATACTACACTTTATCATGCAGTTACTGTTAATACTTCATTTAGAGAATTAACATTGCTTATATATATATATATATATATATATATATATATATATATATATATATATAAATAGAGAGAGAGAGAAAAAGAAATACGACAGGCTTCTTTCAGTTTCTACCAAATCCACCCACAAGGCTCTAGTAGAAGACTCTTGCCCAAGGTCCCACACAGTGGGACTGAACCTAGAACTATGTAGTTGGGAAGCAACTACACTATACACACACATAAACTACACACAAACATGATCTTTACACAATTATATATATATATATATATATATATATATCTCAAATATGTAATCACGTAAACCATCTATACACATTATGCACATACACACACACATACATACACACATACACACGTAGACACGCAGCTTCGATAATCAATCAATCATGATAAAAACAATCTTAAAAGCTATCAAATTGTTTCCAAAGCAAAAGTCAAAGAACTTCCGTTGAGTTAAATTGGGCAAGCCATGTATTTTAACCGGCCGCAGAATAAATCAAAATCATCTTTATCTCTTGTCTATACTAATACCATCGACTTGGTGCAGCTTCGCCAAGCCAATGAAGAAACTTCCTCAGTTTGCTAAAAATAATAGTCAAATCTCCTTCAGATCATATATTATGGTTTTTAACCCTTTAGCATTCAGATTACTCGCATCATCATCATTTAACATCCGTTGTCCATGTTGGCATGGGTAGGATGTGTTGACTGAGTCTGGCAAGCTGGAAGGCTAAACCAGACTCCAGTCTGATTTGGCATGGTTTTTGTGGCTGGATGCCCTTCCTAATGCTAACTACTCCGAGAGTGTAATGGATGCTTTTACATGCCACCGGCATGGGTGCCATTTGTGTGACACCGGTATATGCCCTGACTGCACTTGTGCTCAGCTTGATGGGTCTGCTCTATCAAATATAACAATGCTTACATACTCACATCATTTAACATTAATCATACATTATTTTGTAACTTTGAAATTTTGATGCGGTGCTTATTTATTTCTAAAATGACACAGCAGGGTAGGTATGAGAGGCCAGATCTGACCAGTTTGAAGATAAAACATGTAGAATTTTTGGTCAGATAAAAGAACCCCTTCGGTCATGAAGACCATAGGATTGCACCTAGAAAGTTACCTTCTGAGGCACAAGTCCAAGCAAGGTTGTTTATGGAAGACCAACAGTCACCCATGCATACCAGCCTCCCCTCTCCATGCAACTGATGTTATCCAAGGGAAAGGCTGATGCAGTTTGGCACTAGTGACGTTGCAACTCATTTCTACAATTGAGTGAAACTGGAGTCTCTTGCTCAAGAACACAACATAGCCCGGTCCAGGAATTGAACTCATTACCCTATGATTGTGAGCCCAACAATCTATGGTCACTTTAAAGGCTAAAGAGTTGACCCTTTCATTACCTGATTCCTGCTTCTGTTTCAATTAATTTTGAAAATAATGAAAAATCTAGTAAAATAATTTTGACTGTAAGTACCAGGCTTAAATATTAAGAACTTGGGTCGATTCATTCAGCTAAAATTCTTCAAGGCAGTGCCCCAGCATGGGCACAGTCTAAGTTACTGAAACAGGTAAAGTATAAAAGATATTAATCTGATATTCACTCAGCTGTAGAAATGAGTTGCAATGTCACAGGTGCCAAACTGTATCGGCCTTTGCCTTTCCCTTGGATAACATTGGTGGCATGGAGAGGGGTGGCTGGTATGCATGGACGACTGCAGGTCTTCCATAAACAACCTTGCCTGGACTTGTGTCTTGGAGGGTACCATAATTTGATATTTGGTACTTCAACTAAGATGAAATTTTGATGGGAAGTTTTAATTTAGGTTTCTTAAAGACAAGAAGTTTCTATCATAGAACCAGAGACAGTTTCAAGAAGGTTGATATAAAAAGGATTTCTAACAGGTCAAGTAATCATAGAGGCTCTTTACTTCAGGTGTAGTATACCTAGGATTATATTATCTAATGTGTCTTCAATTTTATTTCAAAGAATGCAAGATGTGATGCAAGGGAGATTTGACTACTATTTCTAGCAGACTAAAGAAAAAGAGCCTGTACATGGCCAATCAGTCTGTTAAAATAGTTGTCAAATTTCCCTCAGAGTACAAACTACAATCTTTAGAATAAAGATACATTAGATAATGTAGTCCAAGGTAGACTATACCTAGGGGAATGGAGCCTCTACATGATTACTCAATCTGCTAGAAATAGAAGTCAAATCTCCCTCAGACCACATCTTACAGCCTTGAAAATAAAAGACACATTGGATAATGTAGTCCAAGATGGACAGTACCTAAAGAAAAGGAGCCTGTACATGATTAACCCTTTAGCATTCAGATTATTTTGTCAAATATAATGCTTATTTCTTTACATCGCTTTGAATTAATTATGCATTATCTTGTAGCTTTGAGATTTCAATGATCATGTAGTTTTAGAATGACATTGTAGGGTAAGTGTGAGAGACCAGATCTGGTTGGTTTAAACATAAAACATGTAGAATATTTGGGCTGGATATGGCCAGTTTAAATGCTAAAGGGTCAATCAGTCTGTTAGAGATAATAGCCAGATCTCCCTTGCATCACATCCTGCAGTTTTTGAAATAAAATTGAAGACACATTAGATAATATAATCCTAGGTATACTATGCCTGAAAGAAAGAGCCTCTATATGATTACTTGATCTGTTAGAGATGGTAGTCAAATCTCCCTCAGAGCACATCCTACAATACAGTCTTTAACATAAAAAGACAGGCTGGATAATGTAGTCCTAAGTGAACTCTATCTAAAGGACAGGAACCTCTATATGATTAATTGCTCACTCTGTTAGAAATAGAAGTCAAATGATCCTTGGATCACACTCTATAATCAAAAGTAAAATATGCTAAAGAGAAAATGCAATCCTGGCTGGATTATCCCAAGGGTCAAACGAAAAGGATGGAGGTGGGGGTGTTTCATGGCTGGGATGTCTATGACTGAATGGTCTTTTAATCAGAGCTGACCGGGACCTAAATAATGCTACTACTAAAGGTACAGGCATGGCTGTGTGGTAAGGTGCTTGCTTGTCAACCACATGAATCTGGGTTCAGTCCCACTGCATGGCACCTTAGGCAAGTGTCTTCATTTGTAGCAGCAGGTCAGCCAAAGCCTTGTAAGCTGATTTGGTAGACAGAAACTGAAAGAAGCCTGTCGTGTGTGTGTGTGTGTGTGTGTGTGTGTGTGTCTTTGTGTTTGTTCCCTATCATTGCTAGACAATGGGTATTGGTTTATGTCCCAATAGTTGGTTCGTTTACGTCCCCATAGTTGGTTTGTTTATGTCCCCATAGTTGGTTCCTTTACGTCCCCATAATTGATTCGTTTACGTCTCCATAGTTGGTTCGTTTATGTCCCCATAGTTGGTTCGTTTATGTCCCCATAGTTGGTTCGTTTACGTCCCCATAGTTGGTTCGTTTACGTCCCCATAGTTGGTTAGTTTACGTCCCCATAGTTGATTAGTTTACGTCCCCATAGTTGGTTTGTTTACATCCCCATAGTTGGTTCGTTTACATCCTCTTAGTGGTTTGGCAAAAAAAAAAGAACCGACAGGTTAAATACCAAGGTTACAGAAACAAAAAAACAAAATGAGCACTAGGGGGCTATTCGCTTGACTAAACACTTCACGGCAGTGCCCCAGCATGGCCGCATTCCAAAGAATGAAACAAGTACAAAATAAAATATGGTAGAGAAAAGATAGAGCGGCTAAATCAGGGCTGACCTGGGCCTAAAGTGCTACTGATGCTGTTGCTTCACCAGATGGCCATTGCAGCCTCTCTACTGGTATGATGTCCCCTCGCCCTCCACCTCACACCACCCATGTCCCTACCCCAACTTCTCAGCTTTCTGTAGATGTAATTAGCAAATAAAC
>NC_142952.1:14782630-14830130 GCF_046866305.1 Octopus bimaculoides
CGGCAACACCTGTCTGTGTTTGGATTGTCCATGCACAGGGGCCATCCGGACTCCCGTTTGCGCCGTGAACAGGGATTAATCTTCTATCTTCGCTCCTTTGCGCCACATGGGCTCAACTCCCCTCCACTCTTCATCTAACCCCCTCCTCCTGTCTCTCTCCCCCACCCTCCCTCCTACCACCCATCTCTCCCCTCCCCCACCTCCTGCTCCGACTCCTACTTCTTTGTATGTCTCTTCACCTCTCTTCATACTTCTCTCCACTCTCACTTCTCTTCACCCCTACTCTTTCTCTCCTCTCTCTCACTCTCTTCTCTCGTACTCCCCCCTCTCTCACTCTTACTCTCTACACTCTTACTCTCCTACTCTTTCACTCCTCTTTCTCTCCTCTCTCTTACTCTCTCTCACTCTCTTCTCTCGTACTCCCCCCTCTCTCCCCCCCTCCCCCGTACTCCCCCTCTCTCACTCTTACTCTCTACACTCTTACTCTCTTACTCTCTCACCCTTACTCTCACCCCCTCTCTCTCACTCTCTTTCTCTTCCTTTCTTCTTCCCCCCATACCCCTCTTCCCTCTCTCTCACTCTCTTTCTCTTCCTCTCTTTCTCCCCCCATACCCACCTTCCCCTCTTTCTCCCCCCATACCCACCTTCCCCCTCTCTCAATCCCCCTTCCCTCTCTTATACCCACCCTCTCTCCTCTCTTCCTCTCCCCTCCCATACCCATCTTCCCCCTCTCTTACATCCACCTTCCCCTTCTCCCTCCTCGTCAACACCCCCTCATAAGCTCATCCCACCACACCCCAACACACTCCTACTCTACCTTCTCACTCCACCCCATCCAATTCCTTACACCCACCACCCACCCCTACCCACATACCCCTACCTCTACCCATGCCTTCCCCACCTCCCAACACCCTCACATCACACCACACCAATACCCTCGCATCACACCACGCACACCACACCAATACCCTCGCATCACACCACGCACACACTACAACTGACCAACTACTTTCTCCCTTTCTCCCTTCCCCCATTTTCACACTACATACGTCAAGATCACCAGCAGTCTACCTCCCACACACAGCCCCTCGTTCCCGATCACCGTTTGTTATCTCCCCCTTTCTTAGCTCTCCTGAAATAAGAATTTCTAACTTCCGGTCAGTCAGTGTTATGATCGGCCATTATTATGATTGACCGTTGACTGAACACTATTCAATTTTTTTTCTCCGTGTTTTTCTCCTTGTCTCCGTATTCTTTCTGTTGAAGAGCGTAGCTCGAAACGTCAAAGACTTTCCGTATTCCCGAGCGTCATACTAATATATACTTTTGTTATTTACACCACCTGTCCTCGTCTGTTGTTATTTTTTGTATATTCTCCCACATATATATATATATACATACATATATATATATACATATATATATATATATATATACATACATATATATATATATACATGCATATATATACATACATATATATATATATACATACATATATATACATACATATATATATATATACATACATATATATATATATACATACATATATATATATACATATATATATACATATATATATATACATATATATATATACATATATATATATACATACATATATATATATATACATACATATATATATATACATACATATATATATATATACATACATATATATATATACATACATATATATACATACATATATATATATACATACATATATATATATACATACATATATATATATACATACATATATATATATACATACATATATATATATACATACATATATATATATACATATATATATATATACATATATATATATACATACATATATATATATACATACATATATATATATACATACATATATATATATACATACATATATATATATACATACATATATATATATACATACATATATATATATACATACATATATATATATACATACATATATATATATACATACATATATATATATACATACATATATATATATACATACATATATATATATACATACATATATATACATACATACATATATATATACATACATATATATACATACATATATATACATACATATATATACATACATATATATACATACATATATATATATACATACATATATATATATACATACATATATATATATACATACATATATATATATACATACATATATATATATACATACATATATATATATATACATACATATATATATATACATACATATATATATATACATACATATATATATATACATACATATATATATATACATACATATATATATATACATACATATATATATATACATACATATATATACATACATATATATACATACATACATATATATATATACATACATATATATACATACATATATATACATACATACATATATATACATACATATATATACATACATATATATACATACATATATATACATACATATATATACATACATATATATACATACATATATATACATACATATATATATATATATATATATATATATATAAATAAACAGATAAGAAAAGAAATGGAGCAACAATTAACAATTAGAAGTTGATCATTGGTATTAAAAGGTCAGAGTTTAATTGTAGTTCAAGAACATTTACAGCTGTTTCAGATTGTTATTTTGAAGTAAATTTGCATTTATCTCGTTCCATTTAACAAACATCATCGGAATGATTTAGAGTTTATTGGAGGAATATAGTTAGGAGAAAAAGGGAAATGAAAAGAAAAATGGAAAAGTTCGTTAAGTCCTTAGGCTTACATTTTTGTGACCTTTTTGGGTTCCCCGTGTGTGTATGTTTCTTCAATTAGGTGAATGGAGCAATAGGTGGGGAAAATGACTAATTGACCGGTGGTGTTAGTCGAAGGAGTTATACCTGATAGTAATATTCGGAGTTGTTAATTGTAATAAACAACACTGTTTGTGACCGCTAGGTAAGTCCCTATGATAACAAATAATGGCCTTGTTAAAACCAGCCCTATCCAGCCCAAATATTCTACCTGTTTTATGTTCAGTCTAACCAGATATAGCTTTTCCCACCTACCTTACAATGTCATTCTAAAAATAAACAATCACATCATAGGAACAGAGCATGGTTAATTCAAAACAATGTGAATAAATAAGTGTTACATTTGACAGAGTAATCTGAATGCTAAAAGGTCAAAGTGACTTTCAAGGAACAATGCCCAAAAACTGTTCATAAATTTAGATATATAAAGCAGGGACATGCCACCTACGTAATCAAGGTTGGCACTGCCTACCTTGAATAAAATAGATCAATAGCAACGTTTTCCTTTTATGGCAAAATATGTACCTAATTAAATAAAATTATGAAGGTTATTTTGATTACGATGCATAAAATGCAAAATGTTTAATTTTTTTGAAGAATAGGCAGGCATAATTCGCCCCTGCTTTTCAATCACAGTATTTAAGTTATGCATAATATTGCTGTAGTATATGTGCTGCATACACTCCTACAACACCATTTTCTTTACGTGCTATAAAGGCAGAAATAAATCTGCCTTCAACTCAGTTGCACATCTGTGTTTCACTTATTTTTTGTGTGTTTTACTAAATAAAGGTCACCAACTGTGTACCCTGAGTAATTACTTACATCATGCGCCTGATATAAAGGTATACAAAATGAAAGTGAGATTAGATAAAAGTACCCGAGGTTTTATAAGAAAAGGTAAATTAACTAAAACTGAGACTTAAATTAGATACAGACATTGAAATGAAAAAATTAGATCAGGATCACCCATACAAATACTTGTGAATAGATGGCACTCCAGCATAGAAATGAGAGAAACAATTAGAAAAAAAAAATCAATGATATAATAGTTAACTGGCACTCCATCAATTATGATGACAAGGGTTCCAGTTGATCTGACCAATGGAACAACCTGCTCATGAAATTAATGTGCAAATAGTTGAGAACTCTACAGACATGTGGACTCTTAACATAGTTTCCAGGAAGATTCAGCATGGTACAGAATGTAACAAGGCTGGTCCTTTGAATGGCAAGTACTATTCAGTTTTGCCAGCTGGGTGGATTGGAGCAATGTGAAATAAAGTGTCTTGCTCAAGGACACAACATGCCTCCTGGAATTGAACTCACAACTTTAAGATCATGAGCTGAATAGCCTAACCACTAAGCTATGTGCCTTCAATATAAGAGTTAGTGTAACATTAAAAGCTAAACTCAATGCTAATAATAAAATAATAGGCATAAAAATTCTAGTTATAAGCTATGTGTGGTAAGTACCTTGCTTACTAACCACATGGTTCCAGGTTCATTCCCACTGCGTGGCACCTTGGGCAAGTGTCTTCTACTATAGCTTCGGGCCGACCAAAGCCTTGTGAGTGGATTTGGTAGGCGGAAACTGAAAGAAGCTCATCGTATATATGTATATATAGGTATGTATGCATGTGTGTATATGTTTGCGTGTCTGTGTTTGTCCCCCCACCATTGCCTGACAACCGATGCTGGTGTGTTTACATCCCCGTAACTTTGCAGTTCGGCAAAAAGAGACCGATAGAATAAGTACTAGGCTTCCAAAGAATAAGTCCTGGGATCGATTTGCTCGACTAAAAGGCGGTGCTCCAGCATGGCCGCAGTCAAATGACTGAAACAAGTAAAAAGAGAGTAAAAGAGTAAAGCTTCAACAATAGTAAGTTGGAATTTAAGAGCATAGGCAGCAATCTAGGGAACTATTCACAATGTTCCAAAGGTCCCATTTCAGGGTTAATATAGAATATTATCTTGCAAATGGGGAGAGATAGTGATGATAATAGAAAAATATTACAATGTAACAACAGCGAGACTATAAAAATACTCAGAAACAAGGAAAGAGAAACAGATGAGTGTAATAAGGAGACATGAAGAAAATGGAAAATGTTTTCTAAGGAGGTTATAAAGAACAAAATGAAAACAAACAACATCGAAGAAAAAGGTTTGGAGAAGAACAAAGACAACAGGAATTGTTAAAAAATTTTTAAAAAAAACAAAAACAAAAGACAAAATCAAAGAGAATTTGGGAATGTACTACAGAAAAAAATGGAGGGAAAACCCACTCCTTGGCTAATAACCAACAAGACTCAACAGAGAAGAAACCAGATTGAAAGCCAACAATGGGTCAAAAGCTCTTGGCTAAAAACAGAAACAGGTCTGATAGAAGCTGCAAAAGACCAATATCTTGCAACAAATAATAACAAGACTAAAATAATGTAAAAAGATGAAAACATCATGTGTAGGCTATGCAATCAGTATAATGAGACAACCAACCACATCAGTTTCAGCTGTCCTGTCTTTGCCAACTCTGAGTATATTCACAAACACGATCAAGTTGGCAGTTACGTCCATTGGGCAATATGCCAACACTTCAATGTGAAAGCAGATAAGAGGTGGTACAAACATGTACCCAACACAGTACATGACAACGTCCTGGCCATAATCATCTGGGACATGCCACTCCACACTGACAAGCAGATCAAGAAGAAAAACAAAAAAAATCAACCAAATATAATTTAATATACAGGTTACAAAGAGTATTTGAGGATACTTAATTATTAGTTTATTAATCTCTTTTTTTTATTTTTTTTTTTTTACTTCTTTTAGATTCCCCATGGCAGATAAAATGTTAACACAAGAAATAAAAAGACGTGCAGTCATTGTTGCCAAATGTGCAGAACGAAGTGATTTAGAAATTACCAACTTCACAAATATTACAAGATCTTTTGTACACAAAGTTTGGATAGAACTGACAGCCTTTGGTGAGATGTTTCAACTGCATGGAAACATTCTAAATCTTTGGACACTGTAAGGTCACACAATTTATTAAATGACTTCAAAACATGATTAATGATTATCTCAGAACATCAATGATGGTCATTGCCAAAGAACTTCAGATATTGGAGTGGACTATCAGAACTGTGGTGCATGAGAATGTTTAATACAAATTGTTTTTACTGAGGAGTGGCCAATTCATGTCTACAAGGATAACTGTTTGATCTGAGTTGAGTGGTTACTTAACAAGGTTAAAAAACTTCCTGAACAAAGCATGCTTTGGCGCTTCTCTGATGAGAAAAGACCAAGACCAAATGTCTAACAGAAGAAATGACAGATAGCTAACTGCAGATCCTTCTGATGCCCCCAGAGTCATGTACAACTGTGAGGGTTTTAAGAGTGGTGAGTAATGCAGATCATGTCATGCCATGTCACATTGTTCCACAGCATTAGAAATAATACTGCTGGATATGTTGAGGGACTGAGGGGAGCTATTATACTCTGGATGCAAAAAAGTAGAATGAGAAAAAGCAGAATGAGATCCTATATATGGGATCTGAAGACCAACTGTACACCATACACAGTCAAATGAAACGTGAAGAAATCCACATCATATGTAAATTGATTAAAGAGAAGCAAGCCATGTATAATCGAAACATCTCATTCTTTTTAGATCCAAGAATTCCACCACACTATTTAATTCCAGATTTGAGATTTTCAGAAAAATGTAAGCACATGGATAAATTTCTTTTGTCAAAATTGAGGACACCATCCTCTGCAAGTTGAGTACACCTTCTCACAGACATTGGCCTCCTGCCTGCTGATTTTGACAGACAAGATGGTTTGACAGGCCTTTGACAGACAAGATGGTTTGACAGGCCTTTGACAGACAGGCTCTTGGTTTTATTTTCTTACTTTTTTTTACAATTTTATTTTATTTTCTGATTTCACTTTTTGCATTCACCTTCCTCTCATCTCTGCTCATGTTTTCTCAAAGACTAGCATTCTTCTTCTTTTTTTTTTTCAAATAAGACCAGGCATGATGTGTATTCAAGCCTGAAGGATTGCTTGGAGGTGCAAGGAATGATACATAAACCTGTTGAATTATTGTTTCCACAGTATGAAACTATTAGAAGCTTGTGTAGCATGAAACTATTAGTATTGTGTATGTTACTATTAGTGGCATGAAACTCTTAGTACTTCATCATCATCATCGTTTAACGTCCGCTTTCCATGCTAGCATGGGTTGGACGATTTGACTGAGGACTGGTGAAACCGGATGGCAACACCAGGCTCCAATCTAATTTGGTAGAGTTTCTACAGCTGGATGCCCTTCCTAACGCCAACCACTCAGAGAGTGTAGTGGGTGCTTTTACGTGTCACCCGCACGAAAACGGCCACGCTCGAAATGGTGTCTTTTATGTGCCACCTGCACAAGCCAGTCCAGGGGCACTGGCAACGATTAAATGATATATAAATGTATGTGTGTGTCTTTGTGTTTGTTCCCCCACCACCACCACTTCAGAACCAGTGTTGGTTTGTTTACAAAAGAAAGCAATGCAATAAGTACCAGGCTTAAATAAAAAAAAAAAAATTAAAAAAACAAAGTAAAAACAAGTACTGGGTACTACTATTCTATATTTTTGATACCCTGTATGGCTGCAGTCCAATGACTGAAGCAAGCAAAAGATAACTGATGGAAAATAACTAATTCCTAAATCACAATGATGTACACACCTCAGAAGTATGGAGATGTACAAGGTGGGAGTAGTAGAAACTGTACAAAACACTGTTATGATGATGATGATGATGATGGAGGTGGTAGTGATGATGATGATGATGATGATGATGATGATTTCCTTCAGGAATCTGCTAAACAGAGGAACATCAAATGCTTCAAGCAATTGTTTTCGGCAAGATAATTACTCTGTTTAACTACATACAGTAGATGCCATAATAAAGAAGACCAGAGGGAAAGATGGAGAGCGAAGAGCTTTTTCATGTTTAATAAATAATTAAACGAATAATTGAAAACATATTCATAGAATATATTTGCATAAATTAGTATCTTTTCGTTTCTCATTTATTACTGTGAGGATTTGGAGTTTTTCACTATATTTATTCATTTATTTTATTATTATTATTATTATTATTATTATTATTATTATTATTATGGAAACTAAGGATTTTAATTTATTGAAAAGTAAACAAAATATATACAGTATAAAAGGATAAATTTGTGAATTAATCAAAGCTAACTTTTTTAATAAATGCTTCATTTTGAATTCTTTTAACACTTTCATGTGATTTCAAACAAAATAAACCAGCTTGCACATTTTTGTCTACAGTTAAAGAAAAAAAAAGGAGAAATTCACCAAAATTAACTGCTTTATTTTATTTTGTTTTTGTTTTATTTCGTTTTTCCCCATTTTGTCTTTGAAATTATTTGCCAATATTTTCTGCATTTCAAATGTTTGACAGAACACTTCACAATGAAATTGCCAGGAAAAATATGACCAGGTACAGGCATGGCTGTGTGGTAAGAAGCTTGTTTGCCAACCATGAGGCCTTTGGTTCAGTACCATCATGCAGAACTTGGGCAAATATCTCCTAATATAATCCAGGGCCAACTAAAAAAAACTTCTGAGTGGATTTGGTAGATGGAAACTGAAAGAAGCCCATCATACACATATGTGTGTGTTTGCTCCCCCACCCCGCACCACTTGACAGCCAATGTTGGTTTTTTTTACATCTGCATAACTTAGCAGCTCAACAGAAGAAATCAACAGAATGCATGCCAGGCTTAAAAATAAAATAACTACTGAGGTCAATTTGTTTAAACTAAAACCCTCAAAGGTGGTGCACCAGCATGGCCACAGTCAAATGACTGAAATAAGTAAAAAAATTACTGGTGGTGGTGGTGGTGGTGGTAGTAGTAGTAGTGATGGTTGTGGTGGTAGAAGTAGTTGTAGTGGTGGTGGTAGTTGTAATAGTAGTAGCAGAAGTAGTAACAGTAGTTGTGGTGGTGACGAAGACCATCTAGTCATCCTGGGGTGGGCTTGTTTTGTGAGTCCGCAGATAGCTAGTGAGGCCAATCTGCGCCTGAAAGAGTCTTTGATAGTGTGGAATAGGTAACTGTTCCCAGTGTGTTAAGCCCTTGTGGCCAATAAAAGAAATCATTACTATGATAATCATAATGATAATAATTTGCTACTTCATAAGATATCTCCTTGTTAGATTGGCATTTTAAGTAGATTAGGAAGACAAGTACAAACATAAAGACTTTTTTCAGTTTCCCTCTGCTAAATAAGCTCACAAGGTTTTGGTTGGCTTGAAGAAGACATTTGCCCAAAGAGCTGCATTGTGGCACTGAACCCATAGCCACATGGTTGGGAAACAAGCTTCTCAACCACACATTCACACCTGATTATTACTTCACAGTTCTCTGGCCAAATTATATTTGACAAGCAATGAACTGGTGACAAGGTCTTCCCCCCTTACTTGATGCCTTGTCCCAACTCCCAGGCAGGAAGAGGAACAGGCAAACTTGATATAGCTATATTAGTTTTTGTTGACTGCTTTTCACTCTATGTAATCCTACTTTTGTGTGTTTGTATTTCATTCTTGTAACTGTTTCACGATGTCTGCCAATTTCAGTAGATGGAATTGGCAGACATGCTGAGTCACTGTATGAGGCTCAAATCACCAGGATTGGATCATCTGTCCCATGAGCTTTACTGACATATACCAGACTTGTTCGCTCCTATCATTTACTGCAGCTGGCAGCAGACTGAAAGTATTCTGAGTCATTATCTGGGGAGTGGTGATAGAGCTAAGGAAGTGCCCAAGCAAGGAGGGGCATGATGGAAAACTTCAGGATCATACCTCTGTTCAACATAGAGTTAAAGACTTTAGCAAAAGTGCTTGCTAAGAGGCTGATACTTGTTGTTGTTGATGTGGGTTGCGATGCAGAAACCTGTTGTTCTTTGACAGATCTATCCATGACAATGGCCCCCACCTCATGCAATACAACACAGAACAAGTTGGAAATAAATCTGGCTTTGGTGGAGTGCTGGTCGATTTGGATACAACTAATGGGTAACTGGTTTCAGTCCTACTCTTAGAAATATTTAGCAGAGATTGCTTGATTGATTCAAGGATACCTTTTCTTTCATCTTTTCTGTGTGTCTTGGCTCCGGATCCACAGAAGCAGAAAATGGAGATTTCCAAGGGTATTTCATTCAAACTAGGTTTCAGGAGAGCCATGTCTGCATATGCAGATGACAACACTTTCATGATATCCAAAACATCAGTTATACAAACAGTTGACACCATACTGTAAGAGTACCAGGAGTATAAGAGAAAGCACATCAGCTGGCATGAGTCAATGGATTTGCAATTCAATACTTGGACAGATAAATCTATACAGTTCAGAGGTGATTTCTCGTTGAATCAAGAACCTGGTTAAGGTGCTTGGTGTGTGGTTCAGATTGGACCTTCAGGTAGATAGCAACTAGGAAGAGATTACAAGCAGGGTAGTCAGTTTCATTCCAGAAATGGACAAGGAGGAAGCTGTTTCTGAAAGATCAGGCATAAGTGGCTAATACCTACATCACCTCAATGCTGTACTATCACCTAACTGTTGTACTTTGTCTTAAGAAATAACTGATCAGGCTAGAGTGCATGCTTTTCTACTTCTTATGAAAGGGACAAGTTTGCTGGCTGGAAGTCCATCTGCTCACAACAACCATTCTGGTAGTCATGGGATACAATCACAGACAAAGCACAACATACACTCGGGCTGATAAACCTGCTGAAACATCATGGCCACTGCAATAATGATGATAATGATGATGAGGCGAACTGAAGTGGTAACCTTTCATACGACACCCAAACCTTTCTGAGATGTGCACATGGAAAGGAAACCATCTTGCATGCTATTATTCAGTGTCTGCACATTACCAACTTGTGGATTTGTGTGGAACAACTAGTGTTGTGTGTCTAATCCAGCTATCAACCAGATGGCTACACCAGGCTCCAATCTGATCTGGCAATGTTTCTACAGCTGGATGCCCTTCCTAACACCAACCACTCCAAGGGTGTAGTGGGTGCTTTTTACGTGCCCCCGGCACGAGGGCTAGTCCAGCGGTACTGGCAACAGCCACGCTCAAATGTTGTTTTTTACATGCCACCTGCACAGGAGTCAGTCCAGCTCCTGTCAAACCATCCAACCCATACCAGCAAGGAAAATGGACGTTAAATGATGATGATGATATGGTTGAATAATCCAGTCCTTTGTGTAGGACTTTCTCATGGATTACTCTAGAGAAATTGTTCTCAACCAGGGTTCATATGACCTTCAGGGGTCCACATGAGATTTTGCTATTAAAAATTTATGTGCAATAAATTGGTCACACTTCTACAATACACAAAATATTTCAACAATTATTAAAATACAATTCTTAATAATGTTTCATGATAAACATATGATAGCATTTTTTAAACATTGAATGGTTAAGGGTGTCCACATGAGTAAAATAGAAATCAGAGTCTGATAGGTAAAAAATGGCTGTGAACCACTGCTCCAGATGGTCTTTTCTACACATATGGGGAACTTTTTCTTGATGAAAAACTGAAAGAAGACTATTGTGTGCATGTGAGTGTGTGCACGTCTGTGTGTGCATGTGAGTGTGTGCATGTCTGTGTGTGCATGTGTGTGTGTGTGTGGGGGGGGGTGTACATTTGTGTCCCCTCGCTTTGACATTGCACGATAGTTGTAAACGAGTGCTACTGTCAGACAAGCAGTGTTGTTCATTTTGGATATTCTGTGACAACATAGCATCCATTGGTGAAATATATGTGACCTTATAACACTGCTAAGAGACAGGTGAGGGTTAGTGACAGGAAGGGCATCCAGCTGTAGAAAATCTGCCTCAGTAAATTCTGTCTGACCTGTGATGAGCATGACGAGACTCCCTTCGGTCATGAATGACCATGGGATTGCACCTAGAAAGTTACCCTCGGAGACACAAGTCCGGGCAAGGTTGTTTGTGGAAGGCCAGCAATCGCCCAAGCATACCAGCTGCCCCTCTCCATACAACTGATGTTATTTAAGGGAAAGGCGAAGGCCGATACAGCTTGGCACCAGTGATGTCGGAACTCATTTCTACAGCTGAGTGAACTGGAGCAATGTGAAATAAAGTGTCTTGCTCAAGAACACAACATGCAGCCTAGTCCGGGAATCAAACTCACAACCTCACGATCGTAAGCTCGACGCACTAACCACTGAGCCATGCACCTGTATAAGCATGTAAAAGTGTACAATCAACCAACGATGATGATGATGAAAAAGAAAATGATGATGATATCTGTATTTTTTGTTGACCGATTTTCACTCTATGTAACATGACTTTTGTGTGTTTGTATTTCATTCTTGTAACTGTTCCCAGTGTGTTAAGCCCTTGTGGCAAATAAAAGAAATCATTACTATGATACTCATAATAATAATAATTTGCTACTTCATAAGATATCTCCTTGTTAGATTGGCATTTTAAGTAGATTACTACATAAACAGCGAAGATAATAATTTTTTTGTTTCTCTAAGTATTTCACAAGAAAAAAAATACAACAAACAAACAGCAAAAACAAACAAACAAAAACAAAACTCTTCATTCATCCTGTCGTTGTTTTGTTGATTTTGGGATTGTTTTTCTTTGTGTTACATATGTTTTCCATTTTTTTTTTTTGTTTTGTTTATTTAACAAAATTTATTCATTTATTGTTTTTAAGCATTTCAGCTCCCAACTGGTTCAGATTGTTATGTTTTGTGCTGGCTAATTTCGAGAAGTTAATTTAAAATATAATGAGGGACACTAAAAGAAAAGAAAAGAAAAAACTACAATAACCACAATAACAACAATAACAATAATAATCGCAACAATAATAATTATAGTAATAACAACAATAATTATAATAGTTTTTTCCTTCAACCAATTGATAATCAATAATCAAATAAAATGTAACAAAACAAAAAAAAAAAAACATAAAACCCTTACAAATCCAATTTTGCCAGCAGAGAACAAGAAGTACCATAATTTTATAATCATTAAAAAAAAAAAGACAAAAACAAAAAGAGAAAATATTTTATAGAATACATTTGTAATTTACATATACATATACATAAATATATATATATATATATATATATATATATATACACACACACACACACACACACACACACACATACACACACACACACATATATATATATACATACATATACACATATATGTATATGTGTGTGCATGTGTATGTATGTGTGTATGTGTGTGCATATGTGTGTGTATGTAGCTTACATTTTAACACTTATTGATTTATTTGGGGGGGCCTTTTGTTTGTCATTTGTCAGTTTGAATATTGTTTCTTTTACATATATCTACTTTTTGGGCAGTTTCTGGTAAGGATTTCTAAGTTTCTATTTGTTTGTTTCTTTTGTCTTCTGTTCTTTTTTTTTTTTTGGTTCTTTCTTACTAAATAAATAACAGTTATATTTTCTGGGTAAATTTGTTTCCAAGGAAGATATATAAAAAAAAAAACAAAAAAAACAAACAACCAACCAAAACCCCGCCAAACAACATACGAAAGCACAAAACTAGCAAAATGCAAAAGAATAAAAGATGTAATTGAGTTGCAAACTACTTCATTTTCGTTAAGGAAATATAATCACTGAGTTGAAGAGAGCGAGAGAAAAAAAATGAAAGAATGGGGAAGAAAAACAAAGAAATTATTAAGTTTTCTACAAAATGAAAGGTAGACATTAGGTCTGGTTATGAAAAATAATGCAAAATCATTCTGTATAGGTATAAGTGTAGTGGAAGTGAAAAAGAGATGGCAGAGAGAGAGGGGTAGAGAGAGAGAGAGGGGTAGAGAGAGAGAGATGTTGATACAAAAAGGGAGGGAGAAAAGAGAGCATAAAGGAATGGTAACAGGTAGTTGGGGAAAAGGAAGAGGAGGAGATGAAGAATTTAAAACAAAGACGAGAGAAAGGAAAGGAAAAATGAAGGAAGGAAAGAATATTAAAAAGTTATGTGTATATGTGCGTGCATGTGTGTGTGTGTGTATACATATATATATATATATATATATATATATATATATATATACATACATATATGTACATATATACTCACATATGTATGTGCATATATATATATATATATACACACACACACATATACAGAATCATGCACATATACATGCATACATATATATGTACATACAAAGGTAAAGAGCCCCTTCGGTCATGATTGATCATGGGATTGCACCTAGAAAGTTCCCTTCCAAAACACAAGCCCTGGCAAGATTGTTTATGGAAGACCAGCAGTCACCCATGCATACCAGTCTCCCCTCTCCACACCACTGATGTTATCCAAGGGAAAGGCAAAGGCTGATACAGCTTGGCACCAGTGATGTCACAACTCATTTCTACAGCTCAGTGAACTGGAGCAACGTATAATAAAGTGTCTTGCTCAAGAACACAACACATGGCCCGGTCTGGGAATCGAACCATCTCATGATTGTGTGTCTGATACTCTCACCACTGAGCCATGTGCCTGCACATATACACATACATACATACACGTATATACATACACACACACATACAAATATATACACAATGTGCAAGTATGTATTTATGTGTGCGTGTATATATATATATATATATATATATATATGTATATATACACACACAGGTCACAAAAGTGATAGATGGTACAGACCAGCACCACTTTTGCTAAAGATAAGAGTTAAAACTAACTCAAAGCCACAAACGCAGACATAATTGCTAAAAATGCCCCTTTTTTTAATTTGTTATTTATATATATGTATATACTTTTTTACTTTTTTCCTTGTTTCAGTCACTTGACTGTGGCCAAGCTGGAGCACTAACTTTAGTCAAACAAATCAACTCCAGGACTTACCCTTTGTAAGCCTAGTACTTATTCTATGGGTCTCTTTTGTCAAACTGCTTAGTTATGTGGACGTAAACACACCAACATCAGATGTCAAGTGATGGTGGGGGAACAAACACAGACATACAAATATATATATATATATATATATATATATATATATATACAACAGGTTTCTTTCAGTCTCCAAATCCACTCACAAGGATTTGGTCAGCCCGAGGCTATAGTACAAGACACTGCCCAAGGTGGCACACAGTGGGACTGAAACCAGAACCATGTGGTTGGGAAGCAAGCTTCTTACCACATAGCCATGCTTGCACCTATATCATCATCATCATCATCATCGTTTAACGTCCGCTTTCCATGCTAGAATGGGTTGGACGACTTGACTGAGGACTGGGGAAACCGGATGGCAACACCAGGCTCTAATCTAAATTTGGCAGAGTTTCTACCGCTGGATGCCCTTCCTAATGCCAACCTCGAAATGGTGTCTTTTATGTGCCACCCGCACAAGCCAGTCCAGGGGCACTGGCAACGATCTCGCTCGAAAATCCTACGGGAGCCAGTCAGGCGGTACTAGCAACGGCCACGCTCAAAATGGTGCAATATATATATATATATATATATATATATATATACATACATACATACAATATTAGATATGTACATATATACACAAGGGCACTACATGAGCACCTACATCGCTAAAAATAGAAGTCAAAAATACTTCTGAACCACTAAATAGTCACAAATCTATTACAGACATGATAGGAAAAAAATATCAGAAACAATAATAACGTCTTACCTCTACTGGGTCAGAACAAGTAAATGCTTGTTCTGACCCAGTAGAGCTAAGATGTTATTATTGTTTCTGATATCTTTTCCTATCATATCTGTAATAGATTTGTGACTATTCGGTGATACAGAAGTATTTTTGACTTCTATTTTTAGCGATGTAGGTACTCATGTAGTGCCCTTGTGTATATATGTACATATCTAATATTGTCTGTCTATATTTTATTAATTTGCCTGTATGGCTGATAATTCACTTGCCACTCGTGATGGTATTTTAATAATACCATCCCTATATTTATATATATATATATATACATATATATATATATATACATATATACACATGTTATATACCCTACTGACATCCAGTTTACCAAGCTTGCATGAGCTAGATACAATTTGTCTCAATACATTTTTATTGCTGAATGCTGTTCCTGTTCCCAAGCCATACTATTATCATAATCCTCATCGTTCTTGTCCACTTTTCCATGCTTGCATGGGTCAGATGGAGTTAATTAATGAAGATTGGTTATGGCCGCATGCCTTTCTTGTTGCTAACCTTTACATGCTTTCAAGCATGGCCAAGCATGTTTTTACAGCATATAGCAAACAAATGACATTCATTGACATCACTTACATGATGTCAAGACTAGGAAACACAAACATTCCCACATACACACACAAAAATATATATATATATATATATATATATATATATATATATATATACATACATATATATATATATATATATATATATATATACATACATATATATATATATATACATACATATATATATATATATATATATATATATACATACATATATATATAAGGTGCATTCCAGAAGTTTTGTGACTTTTTTTAGGAATGATGATTAATTTCAAAGTACAAAGCTTTAATCTCCTTTGAAGTAGGATTGTCTGATTTTAATGCACTTGTAGAGCTCCAGTCATTTTCTAAAGGCCCCATGGAGGTTTTACAGAATGAAGATGTCCGAGAGCCTTGTTTCAGCATCCATCATCTTCAGTTTGGGGAACAACCAGACGTCACAAGCAGCAAGGTCTGGAAAGTAGGGAGGGTGAGGGATGGTTTTGATGCCCATCTCTATCAAGTAGCTGCTTACCAGGATGCTCATCTCTGAACACCCTAGGAGCAAACTTTGTACAAACTTTGCACAAGTTCAGATTTTCATGAATAATTCTGTATACAGTTACCACACCAACTCCAAATATATATAAGTCAGTAAATGGTGGGGTTGTGTTAACCGCATGTGGAGAAATAATATTAAAAAAAATAAATATACCAATACATTATATTGTCTTTGAGCTTTTAAAGTTCAATCCATGTAGATAATTGTTAGAAAGATTAGGACACATGGAATAAAGAGTTGTGTTGTGTTTAAAAAAAAGGGGGCTGAAAATCTAAGTGTTAAGCAGGAAGTATTGTGTCAAAACAGGAAGTGTATGCAAGGGAAGACAATTCTGTGGGTTTTATACTCTTTAAAGAGTATAAAACCCACAGAATTGTCTTCCCTTACATACACTTCCTGTTTTGACACAATACTTCCTGCTTAAGAGTATAAAACCCACAGAATTGTCTTCCCTTGCATACACTTCCTGTTTTGACACAATACTTCCTGCTTAACACAAACTCTCAGCCTTTTTTAAACACAACACGATTTTTAATTCCATGCATCCTAATCTATCGAACAATTATCTACATGGATTACCAATGAACTTTAACAGCTCAAAGACAATATAATGTATTGGTATATTTATTTTTTAATATATAATTTTTTATTTTTTTGTAAAAACATTTTCATTCTCCCTCTTCTTGAAAATTTGGCATGCTATGAAAGCCGGTTAGAAATCCTTTTTAATCCTCCTTATACACATCTATATTAAAATATGCTTTCAGTTTAGCATTCTGCCTTATTATTATTTTTTTATTTTCCTATACATATCTATATATATATATATATATATATATATATATCTTAATTGCCCACAAGGGACTAAACATAGAGGGGACAAACAAAGACAGACAAATGGATTAAGTGAGTTACATTGCCCCCAGTGCTTAACAGGGTACTTATTTAATCGACCCTGAAAGGAAGAAAGGCAAAGTCGACCTCGGCGGAATTTGAACTCAGAATGTAACGGCAGATAAAATACTGCTGAGCATTTCGCCCAGCATGCTAATGATTCTGCCAGCTCACTGTATTACATTATATATATTACATTAAATATACATGCACACTCTACTGGGTGGTTGGTGTTAGGAAGGGCATCCAACTGTAAAAACCCTGCCGAAACAGACAGTGAAGCCTGGTGCAGGCTTCTGCCTGGTTGGCTCCTGTCAAACTGTCCTACCCATGCTAGCATTAAATGATGAGAATGGTGATGATACACACATACACACACACACATACATAAACACAACACATGTCAGCATGAAAGATGGACATTAAATGATGATGATACTGTACATACATACATACATACATACATATATATATATATATATATATATATATATATATATATGTGAGTGTGTGTAGATATTAGTGTGTGTTTATGTGTGAATGTTTGCTTCTATATATCCTTATATTGGCACTATCTGTTTGAGTTTCTCGTAAATGATGATGTCCTATAGCTCAATGGCTTCGTCTCATTTTCAAACAACTGATGAGCAGTGGAATCTAGGTAAAAGAGAATGCTGCCTTGCTATATCTTATCCAAACTACGCCAGCATGGAAAGTATGGTCGTGATGATAATGACAACAGTTATGATGATAATGAGGAAGATAATGATGATGACGATGATAATGATGATGATAACGCTATGTAACATGATTTTTGTCCTTAGGTAGCAACTGTTATTTCCTATGTGCTTACCCCTAGAAAGTATGAAAAATGGTTAATATTTCCTTCAAACTTTGCTTTTGTTATATTTATTCAAACCCTAAATAATCCCTCTCAACACATGGCTATGATACTCGCCCACTACTCCTGTTTGGTATGTAATACAATTTTTATCCTTGGGTAGCAACTCTTATTTCCTGTTTGTTTACCCCAAGAAAGTATGAAAAATGGTTAATATTTCCTTCAAACTTTGCTTTTGTTATATTTATTCAAACCCCAAAGAATACCTCTCAACACATGGCTATGATACTCGCCCACTACTCCTGTTTGGTATGTAATACAATTTTTATCCTTGGGTAGCAACTCTTATTTCCTGTTTGTTTACCCCAAGAAAGTATGAAAAATGGTTAATATTTCCTTCAAACTTTGCTTTTGTTATATTTATTCAAACCCTAAAGAATACCTCTCAACACATGGCTTTAGTGCTCCCCACCACCACTACTGTTCACTATGCAACACAAGTTATGTCTTTGGGTAGCAACTGTTATTTCTTATTTGCTTACCCTAAAAGTATGAAAAATGGTTAATATTTCCTTCAAACTTTGCTTTTGTTATATTTATTCAAACCCTAAATAATCCCTCTCAACCCATGGCTATGATTCTCCTCCATTACTCCTGCATATGATCAAAGATGCACATATTGCCAGCTATTAAGAGACATGCTCAAGTGGTTAAGGTCAAGCAACTGACAAGCATATCTGTGGTATTGAGAATATTTGCTACAACGATATTTCTGCTTCTGCAACTCAACACTCAATCTGTCTGACATGTAATGGAAAAATAAGTCAGTTTCAAGACATTGATGTCCAAGTCACAAAAGCGAAGTTTGAAGGGAATAGTGGTCATTGCCTTTGACTTTTAGATAGAAGCAAACAGGAAATAACACTTACTGAACCCAACTCCACAAAAAAGAATGAAATGCAAAATTCTAATGAATTAACAGATATTTTAGGTTTTCCAAGTAGAAGCATACTTTAACTTGCATCATTTTGAATTACGTCATTCTCAATTTAAGCTTTTTTTCTTGTTTTTAAAAATTAATGGGGAAAAAAAAACTAAACCTTAACTTCAGTCAATTTATTCAATTTTACATGAGACTCAGCAAACATATTCAAAAGTATAAAAAAAAATAAAAAAACACCTAAAAATCAATACTGAAGTGGAAAATTTAATAAAATACATGAGAAAATATGTACTAACCATTTATTAAAACAGATATAAGCCAATAAATTTTTTACTATGTGTTTTCATGTTATGTCTTTTTTCCAAGTTAAATTACATATTTTGAAACTAGTTATAAATACATATTGAGACTTGCCTTTGGTTATCTTTTACTCATTAGACTTTGGCCATACTGGGGCACCGCCTTGAAGAATCGAGTCTAGTAATTAATTTTTAAAGTCTGGTACTTATTCTATCAGTCACTTTTGCCTAACCAACTAAGTAACACACCAGCACCAGTTGTCAAGCAGTGGTGGGGGACAAACATAGACAAATATATATATATATATATATATATATATATATATATATATATAGCTGTGTAGAGTTTAGTGTCCAATGAAGGAAAGGTACGCATAAGTGGGCTGGTTACACCACTAGCATAGGCCACGAGTTATGGTCTCACTTGGCTTGCCGGGTCTTCTCAAGCACAACATATTTCCAAAGGTCTCGGCCCCTAGTCATTAGAATGGCGACGAGCTGGCAGAAACGTTAGCACGCCAGGCAAAATGCTTAGCAGTATTTCATCTGCTGTTACGTTGTGAGTAAGGTCGACTTTGCCTTTCATCCTTTCGGGGTCGATAAATTAAATACCAGTTACGTACTGGGGTTGATGTAATCAACTTAATCTGTTTGTCTGTCCTTGTTTGTCCCCTCTATGTTTAGCCCTTTGGGGGCAATAAAGAAATAAGAATCATTAGCATGCTGGGTGAATTACTTGGCAGTATTCTGTCTGTCACTACATTTCTGAGTTCAAATTCCGCCGAGGTTGACTTTACCTTTCATCATTTCAGGGTCAATAGAATAAGTACCAGTTGATCACTGGGGTTGATGTAATCAACTTATCCACCACCCCCCAAAAAAATTGCTGGCTTTGTGCCAAAATTTGAAATCATTATTATTATTTTTATTATTTATACATGTGTGTGTATGTATGTTTATGTATGTACAGTACATATATATATATATTAAAATATGATATATATTTATGCATGCGTCTGTGTGTGTGTGCATATGTATGTATGCAAAGATGTTAAATTGTATATGTTTGTGTAAGTCTGTCTGAATACATAATTTCAACTAGACGCTAGTTGAAAACAAACCAAAAGAAAAGAAAAGGAAAAAAAAAAACAGAAAGAGAAAATGTCCTTCAAACATTCATAAAGTTTAAGCACAAAAGCAGAGAAAACTTTGCAGACATTGTTTAACAAAGCTGAAAAATAAGATTTTTGTTTTGAACAAAATTAAATAAAATAAATAAATAATAAAATTGAAAATATTTGATTATCATTAAGTGTAAATTTAAATATTTCTCGTAAAAATACTTAATCTGTCTGTTTCAGCATTTTTTTTTTTTTTCACCTGGAAAACCAGAATATTTAATAGAAATTATAAAAAGGTGCAAGCATGGCTGTGTGGTAAGAAGCTTGCTTCCCAACCACATGGTATCAAGTTCAGTCCTGTTGTGTGGCACCTTGGGCATGCGTCTTCTATAGCCTCAAGCTGATTAAAAGCCTTGTGAGTGGATTTGGTTGACAGGAGCCTGTTATGTATATATACATCAGCAGATGATGCACACTTTGCTTGGCCGAGAGGGCAAGAATCCCAAAATGCTTGTTTGATCCAGGGGGGGGCCTTCATTATCATCATTTAATGTCCGTTGTCCATGCTGGCCTGGGTTGGACAGTTTGACTGGGCTGGCACGCTGGAAGGCATGCCAGGATCCAGTCTGATTTGGCATGGTTTTTTATGGCTGGATGCCCTTCCTAACACCAACCACTCCAAGAGTGCAATAGGTGCTTTTATGTGCCACTGGCATGGGTGCCATTTGCATGACACCAGTATCTGCCACAACTGTGATTTTCCTTGGCTTGATAGGTCTTCTTCTCAAGCATGACATAATGCCAAAGGTCTTGGTCATTGCTTCTGTGAGGCCCAACACTTGAAAGGAATTCGGCCACTTTGCCTCCATGAGGTCCAACGCTCGAAAGGAACTCCCTCGCTCAAAAAGTTAGGTGTTTAGTCAGTGCCCTCATAATGATAAATTTGTGTTGGAAACATGAACTTCTCTGACTTGTTGAACAGAAAACATACATAAACTGAACCTTTTATACCCAACTTTTACCATTCAAAGGGAAATATTTCAATCTCTCCCAGAAGCGCTTTTTTTTTTCACCACCATACTGATTAAGACTATTCTTACCTCCATTAGTAAAGAAGTTATGATCTTTCAGCCAGCAAGTCTAATGATTTGCCTATACAGCTAAGAGCAATTTCAGGCATGAAACCAATGGTTACTTTCTGATTAGCCATAACCAATGATTACAGAAGAGGCTCGTGGTTAATTAAGATTTTTTTTTTTAGACAAAGCCATGGGGAAGGCAGCTCTTCTAGGAGGAAGGTACTCTGACATCATAAAACTTGCACTCAAAATAATACCAGTCATTTTGCAAAGCTTGTGACTGGAACCAACAGTGGCAACTGAGAGAGTGACAAAAGTGTAGTCCAAGCTTTTGCCACTTAAATTCAGTGATGTACAGATGTCACACTATCAGGCACAGGCGTGGCTGTGTGGTAAGAAGCTTGCTTCCCAACCACAGGGTTCCAGGTTCAATCCCACTGTGCGGCACCTTGAGCAAGTGTCTTCTACTAAAGCTTTCATATCCATTTTCGATGCAAGTATGATTTGGACAGGTTATTAACTATTTAGTATTTAACCTGGCTACATCTGGCTCAAATACCCTACCTGTTTTATACCCAAACCAGCCAGATCTAGCCTCTCACACCTACTCTACAATGTCATTCTAAAAATATACGATCACATCATCAAAATTTTGAAGATATCAAATAATATATTATTGGTATCAAATTTTAGCACAAGGTTAGCAATTTTGGGGGAGGGGGGGCTAAGTTGATTACAATGACCCCAGTGTTTAACTGGTACTTATTTTACTGATCCCGAAAGAATGAAAAGCAAAGTCAATCTCAGCGGAATTTGAACTCAGAACATAAACACAAATGAAATGCCGTTACGCACTTTGCCTATTGTGTTAACGAGTTTGCCAGCTCGTTACCTCCACGGATAATGCATTATTAATTCAAAACAATGTAAATAAATAAGCGTTACATTTGACAGAGTAATCTGAATGCTGAAGGGTTATGATCCAAGTGATTTCTTATTTAGAGTAACTATCCTTGTAGATAGTAATGATTTCTTATAAATAGCACAAGATTGGGAATTTATAAATAAGGGATAGAAATCTAGAGAATCAATATTCTGAAGAGCATTAACAAGGTCCATTCTTCCTGACCAAACTAACTCTTTCCCTTTCTCAATTTCCTCAATATTCATGTGATGTTCCTACAACTGTAATCACTATGAAAGAGCTCAACCAGCTGAAATATCAGCTGAATTTTCTTGAAGTCACATCTTAGGAAAAGAAAAATGTATTTTATATGATAGGATGGTAATATTAGAACAAACATTAAGGTGACGAGCTGGCAGAATCGTTAGCATGCCGGGCAAAATGCGTAGCAACATTTTGTCTGTCTTTACATTCTGAGTTCAAATTTCGCTGAGTTTAACTTTGCTTGTCTTCCTTTCAGGAGTCGGATAAAGTAAGTACCAGTTAAGTGCTGGGGGTCAATACAATCGACTTGCCCCTCCCCCAACTTGCTGGCCTTGTGCCAAAATTTGAAATCAATATCAAAACAAACATTTTTGATCATATTTTTGCTCCATCAGGGGTTGAGTTGCAGGGTGCAGGTAAGGTGAGGGTCAAAATGACAACACATATGACTGCAAGCACAACCAAATAAGAAAGAGATCTACATCACAACTATGAATTGTCTATTCCTACTGCACATCACCTGACAAATGTCTTACTGTAGCTTCAGGCTGACCAATTCTTTGTGAGCAGAATTTAGTGAAAAGAACTCTACAGAACATACTATCATTCATACATACACCTACATATGGATTGGACTGGATTGCCTATGTTCAGACCACTGCATGATGAATGCCTCAGTATGTTCTCTTCACCTACCGCAATCTGATGTGTAGGCCATGAATTTGAGCTTGAGATCATACTGGTTAGATGAGCCTACTCTTCCACCCTGGCTCAATATAGCTTGGCAGATGGGTGCAGTTTTTATACTCTTCCCCAAGAGTAGTTAATAGTTAAGTCAATTACATTGACTCCAGTTCTCAACTGGTACTTATTTTACCAGCCCTGAAAGGATGAAAGGCAAAACTGGCCTCAGCAGAATTTGAACTCACAATACAAAGACAGATGGAATATCACTGAACATTTCACCCATTATGCTGACTTTGTCAGCTCATCATGTTCAGACATACATATATACACATTATAAATCTTATTACACCCTGATATTTTAACCTAAGGCTGTTTCAAGCATGTATATCAATTGAATTCTAAACTGGCTAGCTTTCACACGAATTGCCCACCAATTTTTTTTAACTAGAACAAGCATTTCTGGCATACCTAAGATATTTGCCACTGAGGAGACTAAATCAGGTTGAAACAGTATGTCTAGCAATCAACTGTCATTCTGAGTGACAGTTGATTGCTAGCCCAGTGTTTTTACAGTACGAGTCTCCTTGAGTATATTACATCTAGTAGCATTCTATGTTTGTGTATACATTATAAAGTTATATATACCCATGTTTTAATCTAATAGTTTCTAGTGTGTATATTAATTTTAATTCTACACTGGCTTACTTTTGCACAAATCAATAAATGTTTTTAGAACGTGTATTATTGGCTTAGCTCAGAACATCTGAAGTATTTGTCTCTTGAAGAGACCAAATGTGTTTGAAACACTGTGATTGGCAATCCACTGGTATTCTAAGTAGATCTCTGTGATTTTAATATACAAGTGTCTTTGAGATGTTTCTCTGAGACAAAATGTTGTGCATTTGTCCATTCTGGACAAATGCACATGGGTGGAACTATTGTCAGGAGGATTCTTAACCAAATTATGTGCCATATTTGTTGCCAAAGACTTAAAAGAAAATCAAGCTTAGGTATGTGTTTAAGGAGCCAAGCTAAGAATGGTATCAAACCTTTCTCATTGCAGACATATGCAATGAGAAAGTGGTTATGCTCAAAAGTGAGCTGATGATCACCATACATATATCTTTTATTTTTTGTATTATTTTTAAGCCTGGTATCTATTCTATTGGACTCTTTTGCTGAGCTGCTAAGTTAAAGGGATGTTAACACACCAATACCGATCGTCAAGTGGTGGTGGGAGACAAACACAGATACAAAGGAACACGCACATGTACATGCACACACAAATTTATAATGGGCTTCTTTCAGTTTCCATCTACCCAATCCACTCACAATGCTTTGGTTGGCCTGAGACTATAGTAGAAGACATTTGCCGAAGGTGTCACACAGTGGGACTGAACTTGAAACCATGTAGTTGCGAAGTAAGCTTCTTACCAGTCATGCCTGCACCATATACATACCATTTTTATTGATGCATGTTTTGTGCAAAAGGCTATAATAGAAGACACTTGTTCAAGGTGCCACAGAACCATATGGTTGGGAAGCTACACCTGCATCTGTGTGTGTGTGTGTGTGTGTGTGTGTGTGTGTGCAAGCATATCTGTAAATTGATGCATCACAAAGAAATACCTTATCCCTTTTAACACCAACCTGCCTGAGGCAGCCCTTAGTGCTATGATACAAACTTCTTCAAAACATATTTAAATTAAAACCTTCCATCAAAATGTCATGTTCATTTATGTCTCAAACAACAGCTTAATAATGACAAAATGATTTTTACTAAACTTTTCATATTTTCAAAATTCATTGAAAGAAAGGCAGAGTACTTCAACAGAAGTGGAGGCGCAATGGCCCAGTGGTCAGGGCAGCGGACTCGCAGTCGAAGGATCGCAGTTTCAATTCCCAGACTGGGTATTGCGTGTATTCATTGAGCGAAAACACCTAAAGTTCTACTAGGCTCCGACAGAGGGTGGTGACAACCCCTGTTGTACTCTTTCTCTCATTCTTTCTTTTTGTTTTTTGAATAAAGCTGCAATGGACTGGCATCCTGTCCAGCTGGTAGGGGGGGGGGGAATGCATACACCATAGAAACCGGGAAACCGGGCCCCATGAGCCTGGCTAGGCTTTAAAAAGGGCGCATAAATAAAATAATAAAAACTTCAACAGAAATATGGCAACAAAAGAATTAAAGCACTCTGGTGCGGAGTTCTACTGAGTTATGTGTCCGTATAAGAAACGGTAAACATAGCTGTTTGATAAACAGATATTGAAAAATATGTACCAGACTAAATACTGAATCTGACATGAGTATCAAAAATCCTTGAAATGTGATGCTACAGCATGGCCACAATCCAATGACTCAAACCAATAAAAGACAAGAATAAAGGAATACATGGCATGGTTGTGTGGTGGGTGTAGGTGTGGCTGTATGGTTGAGGAGCTTGTTTTGCAACCGTGTGGTCTTGGGTTCAGTTCCACTACATGGCACCCTGGGTAAGAATTTTTATACTATAGCCCCAGGCTGACCAAAGCTTTGTGAGTGGATTTGGGAGATGGAAACTGAAGGAAGCCCATTGCATATATATGCATGTGTGTGTGTGTGTGTGTGTTTTCATGTGTGTATGTATTCGCATTGTGTTTGTCCACCATGCACACTGCTTAGCAAATGGTGTTGTTTTGTTTCTGTCCCTGCAACTGAGCAGTTTACTAAAAGAGACCAAAAAAAAAATAAATAAGAACCAGGCTTCAAAGAAAAAGAGAAAGAAAGAAACAAAAGTACTAAGGTCAATTTATTTCAGCCAAACCCTTCATGGTAGTGCCTTAGCAAGGCCACAATCCAATGACTGAAACAAGTAAAAAAAAAAAAGAAAAGAAAAAAAAGGAGACTGTGTGCGTGTGTGTGTGTGTGTGTGTGTGTGTAGACTAGTTTGTAATTCTTTTTCTATTTTTGCATCATCGTCCTGGTATTTTTATATCGTTCAAAGGTATAAAGTATTTAAAACAAGAGCACATCAAATGTTTGTCAGCTGATGTGAATGCACTGTGAAAATATATGGTGTGAAAGACGTTTCACAGTTAACACTTGTGTGGTTCTCTAATTATTTACCATTACCAAATAGAAGAAAATAGAAAAACAACATACATACATACACACAGCCATATATTTATATATACATATATGTGTGTACGTGTGTGTACATATTTATATATATACACACACACACATATGTATGTATTGATATGTATATATTTGTATATATAAATATATACATTTATATGCATGTATGTATGTGTGTGTATATGTATATATTTATATATATATATATACACACACACGTATATGAACATATATATATATATACACAAATGTATATATACATATATACACACATATGAATGTGTGTGTGTGTGTATGTATATATATATATATATATATATATATATATATATATACACACACACACATGTATATTATATATATATATATATATATATATATACACACACATATATTATATATATATATATATATATATATATATATACACACACACATATATTATATATATATATATATATATATATATATATATATATATATACACACACATATATTATATATATATATATATATATATATATATATATATGAACACAGACACGTATATTATATATATATATATATATATATTTATATATATATATATATATATATATATATAGATATATATATATATATATATATATATATATATATGGATATATATATATATATATATGAACACAGACACTTACGTATGAACACATATGTGCAAAAAAAAAAATTTAAACAAACAAATATAAGCTATATTTAAGAAAAATAAAAAATAAGACTTCAAAGAATGAGATTTAGTGAAATTTCAGTTGAGGAATGAATTCAGATAAAAGGATAGGACGGAGATGCATGCATAGGAAGGAAGGAGGGGGGGGGGGGGTATATAACCCACCTCTTCCCCACCATTTTTTTGTTTCGGTGTTACTGTTTATAAGTGCAACATTTACAGCATCACCAGTAGTATCAACGACAACAGCAAGAATAACAGCTAATGAGGAAGCTTTCATGCAGATGCTTGAACTTCAAGAAATAGCAGCCAAATCTCCCTCAAGTCTGTATGTATTCAGACTATGGCCATGCTGGAGCACCACCTTGAAGAATTTTGGCTGAACACATTGACCTGAGCACTTATTTTTTGTTAAGCATGGTACCGATCTTATCAGTCACTTTTGCTGTACCACTAAGTTACAGGAGTGAATACACATCAACGCCAGATGTCAAGTGGTGGTGTGGGACAAACACATTCACACACACATGCATGCACACACACCCACACAGACATGCTGGGCTTTTTTTCAGTTTCTGTCTACCAAATCCACTCACAAGGCTTTGGTCAGCCCAAGGTTATAGCAGAAGACACTTGCTCAAGGTGCCATGCAGTGTGACTGAACTTGGAACCATGTGGTTGGGAAGTAAACTTCTCACCATACAGCCACACTTATACACACACATATATATCATCAGTGGATCATATATCCAAAAAGAAGCACACTGACCATAATGGATTTCTACCTCTGGTTTGAAGAGGGGTTATATACCCTCTGCCATTAGAGTCTGATGAGTCATCCATAAAGCTAAGCAGTTTATGGATGTGAAACCATTGGTCACTCTATGACTGGACATGTATTTAACTGAATGTAAATATATATGAGCCCCATGCCAGTAGCACGTAAAAGAACCATCCGAATGTGGCCGATGCCAGTGCCACTTTGACTGGCTTCCGTGCTGGTGGCACATAAAAAGCACCATCCAATCATGGTTGATGCTAGCTACTCTGGCCTCTGTGCCGGTGGCACGTAAAAAGCACCCACTACACTCTTGGAGAGGTTGGCGTTAGGAAGGGCATCCAGCTGTAGAAACACTACCAGATCAGATTGGGGCCAGGTGCAGCCTTCTGGCTTCCCAGACCCCAGTCGAACAGTCCAACCCATGCCAGCATGGAAAACAGACGTTAAACGATGATGATGATGATGATGATGATGATATATATGGAAGATGCAGAGGGGGTATGAGACCACCAGTGATGGATAGCACTGGTGGACCTGGTCAGGTCTATGCAAGATGATGTCTCTGGGACCACTAACCTGAGATGACCCCACTCCCATCAAGTAAGAGCATGAAGCAAGCAAGCAAGCGTAACACAGCTTCCATCTATCCACCTCACTGATAAGGTAATGTTTGCTCTGAAACAAAGGTTGAAGACACTTGCTCAAAGTGCCACGTGATGAGGTTGAACTTGAAACCACATGGCAGAAAAAAACAAACTTCTTAACCACACAACCATGTCTGTGCCTATCAATGTCTGGAAAATTGATTTTTATTTAAATATTACAAAAAAGGAAAAAAAAAAAAAGCGAGGGGTTGGGGTAGGGTTGCAAAGGGCAATTGATTTTCCAAAATGGTTTGTGATAGTAAAAGGTTCGGAACAGCTGGTGATGTTGTGGTTCCACTTGTAGACATTGTTGTGTCTAAAATTAGAACCAATCTGTAAACAACACTGCAGACCAGTGTTAACCTTTGTGTGTGTGTGTGTGTGTGTGTGTGTGTGTGTGTGTGTGTGTGCATGAATATTTAGTATGTGTACGTGTTTGTATGTTCCTATGTGTTTGTGCGTGATTGAGAGTGTTTGGGTGTGTGCGTGTATTTGTGAGTGTACGTATTTGTGCGTGCATGTGTGTGTTTGTGCATTTATATGTGTTTGTGAGAGTGTTTGCAAGTGAGCGTGTGTGTTTGCTTGTATACGAGTGTGCATTTATGTGTGTGTGTGTCTGTGCGTTTGTCTCAAGCAGAAGTGTTCTCGCAACAACACGGATGACCAGCATTATAAAGCTGTGTACATAGATGGTCTTGCTTGACAGTCCCCCCTCACCACCATCACTGCCCACCACCACCACCAACAACAACAACAACTTCAACACATCCAACAAAAATCTCGTTTCACTTAACAAACCTATTGATTCTCACTTTTATTTATCAAAAACAAACCTATTGACCTCAAACATCTTGATTTATTTGTGTCCACATATATATATGTATCTGTGTGTGTATGTGAATGTGTATATATATATATATGTGTGTGTGTGTGTGTGTGTGTGTGTGTGTGTACATAGACACACACACACACGCGCATACATATACACACACCCACATACATATATATATATATATATATATATATATACACACACATAAATATACATACACACACAAGATAGTCACAGCTGGACAATTCAGTTCTGCTACAACTTCACTATTCATACCTTCCTGTAGAGGCACTTATTGATACTATTACTACTATTACTACTTGAACAACCACCACCACCACCACCACCACCACCAAAACAACTAAGGTGGCCACAACTACTACTACTACTACAACTACTACTACAAGTAACACAATACACTCTAGCAAATGTCCACCCACTTACTCTCTTAGTCTCTCTGTCCCCACCTACTTCTGCTCACGTCATACCTTAAGGGACCACCAAGATACCCCAACAATTATAACAATTATTTATCTCTTTGTAATTATTTCTGATTCTGTCTCACTCTCTCCTCTAAATGTGAGTAGCTATGTGGCTCCTACAACAAAAACCTATACCCCACCCACTTCTCTCATACCTTAACCATCTCCAAGCATAAAGCTACCCTTTCTCACCTCAGGTTCCATAGTCTTGGGTGTGGCATGGTGACCTCACAAATGCTGGTACTATGTAAAATGCAGCCAGGACAGTCTGTGAAGTGGTTGGTATTAGGAAAGGCATCCAACTGTCAGAAACCATGCCAAATTAGACACTGGAGCACAATGCAGTCCTTGGATCTTGTCCAACCATCCAACCTATGCCAATATGGAACATCATCATCGTTTAAAATCCTCCATCCATGCTGGCATGAGTTGGATGGTTTGACAGAAGCTTGCACCATACTTCTGTGTCTGTTTTAGTATGGGTTTTACGGCTGGATGCCTTTCCTAACACCAACCACCCTGCTGGGTGGGCTGAGTGGACTGAGTGCTTTTTATGTGGCACCAGGACAGGTGAGGTCAGTTTTGGCATGGTTTTTAACAGCTGGATGCCCTTCCAAATGCCAACCGCTTTTCAGTGTGGACTGGATGCTTTCTAAGTGGCACCAACACTGGCAATGTGGATGTTAAATGATGACGAGCATTATCAATGTTTTGATGCTCACCTTGTCTTGCTTGTTTGGGTAAGGCAAATTTTGTTGAGGCAGATTTTCTACAGCTGTATGCTCTTCATGTTGCCAAACCTTACTTGCTTCCAAGTAATATAATATTTCATTTAGCTCTTTGAGCATGAACAACACAGTTGCAGAATGTTTTCATGGAAGATTGCAATTAAATAACACAGCTTGTATGACAGTGGCATTTGTTTATAATTAGCAACTTATGTCAAGATAAGGACACACAGACACACACATTCATGCAAATGTCTCTCTTCTAATACAAGACACCTTTCTGTCCTTCAAGTTACTCCTGTCCTGCAAATTACTTGGTGACCCCGCCGCTGCTGGTGTCACATTAAAAGCACCCAAAAAACTCTGAAAAGTGGTTGGCATTAGGAAGGGCATCCAGCTGCAGACATCATGCCAAAGCAGAGAGTAGAGTTTGGTGCTGACTGCTGACTTGAAACATCCTGTCAAAGCATACAACCCATGCCAGCCTGGAAAATAAGCATTAAATAATGATGATGATGATGATAACACAAACACCACCACCACCACCACAACCACAACCACCATCATCTTACCATTCACTTTTCCATGCTTGCATGGGTTAGATGGAGTTTATTGAGGCAGATTTTTCTATGGGTTGATGCTCTTTCTGTTTCCAACTAAAATAATATTTCTCCGAGGCCAGACAATATTGGAAATGAATGACACCACTTGTATGACAGTAGCTCTCATCTACAACTATCACATAATGTCAAGACAGTGAGACACAAGCATGCACACATTCACACACACACACACACACAAAATGGGTTTTTTCAGTTTCCACCAACCAAATTCACTCACACACAAAATCACTCAGAGTGCGTAAATCTCCACCAAGGCAACACCAACATCCTCTCAATGATTAGCCAGAGATGATTTTTAAAACAAGAATATCTGAAATAAACTTGACTGCTCTCACAAACGAGAATACTAAAAATGAAACCGACCACTCTCAAAAATTAAGTAAAAAAAGGAAAAATAATCCAGAATCCTTGTCCGGTACCAGATTGATTACAAAATCTAATCAGTTCATGCCAGTCATGAGGCCAAACATCCCTGAAAGTTTCATCTGAATCCATCCAGCGTTTCTTGAGATATCTTATCCACGAATAAACAAACAAACACAACTGAAAACAATACGTCCATCTTTGTTAAAGCAGAGGTAATAAAAAACAATCAAGGTACCATGGAATAGGACTGAACTTATAACCATTGTGGCCAGGAAACAAACTTCTCAACCAAACAGCCACATGTGAATATATATTGTTGCTATTATGTTAAATTGTCATATGTCCAAATGCGTTCGTTTCTCAATATTTATTTTTGCATGCAATAGGTGGTTCTTTTCGTCAAACTATTATATCTCCAGTTGCTTCAGACGCCAAGATATGGTATGGAATGGTGAAACTATTGTTTCATTTTCTGAAAAAGCAATGTTTTGGACTTATGACACTTATGCATAATAGCAACCATACATACATACATATATATATATATATATATATATATATATATATATATATATATAAATTCTCATTTGGAACAGAATCACAAAGCACATAAAGCTATAAACAACAACAATAAACAGGTGAATCAAATACTATGCTGTGCACTGATAAAGAGATACGTTAAATAAAATCATAAAGTAATAAAACAACCGTGTACAGGACACCTGCCCTACAATGTCATCCTACAAATTGATAATAATATCATTAAAATCTCAAAGCTATGAGAAAATACATGACAGACAGACATACAGACAATATGAATGAATAAGCTTTACATTTGACAGAGTAATTTGAACACTAAAGGGTTAAGGTGGTGAGCTGGCAGAAACATAAGCAAGGCGGCGAGCTGACAGAAACGTTAGCACACCAAGTGAAGTGCTTAGCGGTAGTTCATCTGCTGTTACGTTCCGAGTTCAAATTCGGCCAAGATCGACTTTGCAGTTTATCCTATTAAGATCGATAAATTAAGTACCAGTTACGCACTGGAGTTGATGCAAATGACTTAATCCCTTTGTCTGTCCTTGTTTGTCCCCTGTATATTTAGCCCCTTGCAGGCAATAAAGAAATAAGAAATATTAGTACGCTGGGCGAAATGCTTAGCAGTATCTCATCTGCCGTTACGTTCTGAGTTCAAATTCCGCCAAGGTCGACTTTGCCTTTCATCCTTTCGGATTGATAAAACAAGTACTAGCTGAGTACTGGGGTTGATGTAATCAGCTTACCCGCTACCCCTAAATTCCTGGCTTTGTGTCAAAATTTGAAATCAATATGCAACTACAGTGAGCTGGCAGAACCGTTAGCATGCCAGGGGTCAATGTAATCGACCATTAGAGCACAGGGGTCAATGTAATCGACTTACTCCCTCCCTTGAAGTTGCTGGCCTTGTACCAAAATTTGAAACCAATATTTGGACATTGGTGACACAGGCGAACTGTCTTTCAATGGTTTTATTTGGTTATAATTGTCTCCCCACCTCAATATTTTGTCTGGTACCCATTTCAAGATTCTTGCAGAATATAAATTGCAATGCTGACACTGAGAAGAAATAACTGAAATGGATACAAACACTGGAGGGCATTTCTGTTCAAAAGTACTAATTTCTGTCCATTGCACACTAATATAAATCCTTCAAGGCAATGCCCCAGCATGGCCACAGTCCAATGACTGAAACAAGTAAAAGATAAATGATAAATGATTATACTGCAATTTGTCTGACCACTACGCTACTCCACTCTAACTCCCCTTCACCTTGCTTATTGACTAAAAGGTTGTTGAGTTATGATTGGTGTCCGTATTATGAAACACTCTGCTGTTAGTTCATTGCTGTTGTCAATCACCAGACAAAAGAACAATGGACACAACACAACATCAACGTCTGAAGCAACAACAACAACAACAACAGCAGCAACATACATGCCATCCGTTTAAGACGCCAGAGACCAAAGACTGTTACAGGAACCAAAGTCTTCAGAACTGACAAGGATAAAAGCAAAATCAAAACAAAATCAAGAAAAAAAAAAAAAAAGGAAAATCAAGAAGATAAACCAAAAACCAATTCATGAAACTTCCTGAACTATATTGCTTACTAATTCAGAGAGAGAGAGAGAGAGAGAAAGAGAGACAGACAGACAGAGGGAGAGAAGGAAAGAAAGAGAGAAGAGTATTTTTGAGAAGAAGTGACATTACCATAAACTTTACACACGTCCACCCAACATCTATTTATTTATGACTACTGTTCCATGCAAATACAGAGTAGACAGATCTTATTCCCGCCCATCCTTCCCCATTCTACGTTCTGTCCTGTTCTATCAGTCTTCAGTTCCAAGGTGTCTCTTGCAGCTGTTCTTCAGGATTCCAATTCTTCTTGTACTCCTCAGATCAAAATTAACCCCCAAACCCTTTGCCACTTCATTAACCCTGTCATTCAGGGAGTTGTGATCATACTACCTACACACACCTTTAATTCCGTCCTTTCCCTGTCTATATGGATGCATAGTTAAGACGGTCATCTATCAAGCATGTGGTTTCAGGTTCAGTCCCACTGTGGCCCTCACAAGCAGGAAGAACTCAAATTTTGACATGTGTAAAATCATTCTTGCTTGACTGAACAAATATGGTTTTGGATCATTTTCCTCCGTAAAACATAACATTATTATTATAATATATATTGACTTCAAATTTTGGCACAAGGCCAGGAATTTTCAAAGCGGGAATAAGTCAATTACAGCTCAATTGGTTCATATTTTATCAACCCCGAAAGGATGAAAGACAAAGTCAACCTCAACAGAATTTGAACTTGGATTTTAAATGACATACATACATACATTACATACACACATACATTACACACATTACACAAATTACATACATACATACATTACACACATTACATACATTACACACATTACATACATACATTACATACATACATACATTACACACATTACAAAAATTACATACATACATACATTACACACATTACATACATACATACATTACACACATTACATACATACATACATTACACACATTACATACATACATACATTACACACATTACATACATACATACATACAAACAAATAAACATATGATGGACTCTCCCATCAAAGGCAATGTATGAGTGTTCACCTTTTGCTGAATGACCTGGTCAAATGATTTATTTACAGAGACCAAATGTTCATGCAGCACATTAGCTCACTCTCTCCATCAAATTGATGTTGTCTGAACAGGTGCACAGGTGTACCATGCATCAGGTGTCCAAGTGATCTCAAAGCAATGTGAGATGAAGTATTTTGCTTAAGAACACAATACACCACTCCGTCTAGGAAATGAACTCATGATCCAGCAATTGTGAGTGCAACACTCTAACCACTAAGCCTGTATAGTCTGGCTAAGTCAAAATGTTTTTTTGTATTCCTCCTTTCTACTTAGAGAGTTTAGATTTAATTATAAAAGATATGTTCTTCTGTCCAAATTTAATTTCATTAAATTTCTAAATTTCTATGTCTTTGCGCAGCTGAAGATTGCTCTACATTTTATATTTGATGTAATGTTTACATTGTTCAATTAAATGGAGTCACATGAAACGATCGTACCGCATTACCTCTGGATATCCTTGTTGCTTATTTTTATTTTATTCACCTTATTTTGAAGCTGTATGGATAATACCATACTAAATTTTGGTGCCTAAACTTAAGTACCATATTCACCTGAATCTAAATTTTTTGCAGAACTGATCTACCAAAGCTATATATATATATATACATAGCCCTGTGAGTGGATTTGGTAGACAGAAACTGAAAGAAGCCCATCGTATATATATATATATATACATAATGGAAATATGTTACAAAAACAAAATAGAAACTACACGTGGAAATGTAAGGGGAAAGTAAGCAGAAAAATAAGCGAAAATGCACATGGGAAATCAAAAACAGTTAAGGCTTTTTATGAAAAGTAATGATAATTATATACAATTAGATGAACTGAGGTAGGAATAAAGGTAATAAAAGTCATTATTGTGAGTTGTTAAAGAGATTTAAAAGCATACCGGTTTCGTAATATTACTAATCATTGCTTTGAATGCACACCGAATATATATATATATATATATATACATATATATATATACATATATATATATATATATATATATATATATATATATATATATGTATATATATATATATATATGTATGTATGTGTGTGTATATGTTTGTGTGTGTGTGTCCCAGCATCGTTTGACATTGATGCTGGTGTGTTTACGCCCCCGTAACTTAGGAGTTCGGCATAAGAGACCGATAGAATAAGTACTAGGCTTACAAAGAATAAGTTCTGGGGTCGATTTGCTCGACTAAAGGAGGTGCTCCAGCATGTCTGCAGTCAAAATGACTGAAACGAATAAAAGAAAACCTTCTACTCTAATAAACTATTATTGTTCCTATAAGTTGTTTTTTATACCTTCTATGGACAGCTCAAAGCTTACTAACTTCCGACACCTTGATCCTTGGATTTTGCAACTACACATTATTATATTGAAGAGTATAGGTTCGAAATGTCTAACACTTTTCCATTCTTTCCAAGCATCCAAAACCAGCTTGTTGTTCCCTCAACTGTCTCTGTCTTCTGTACATTTGAACTATATATATATATATATACACATATATACACATATATACACACACACACACACATAGAAACATAACTCCGTGTTTTATCAGCTCTCTAACATCGTGTCTTCTCTCACAGCCAGAATATATGTACAATATGTGATGCATATGCATCAGATACAACAGTGTAGGGAGAAGTCGTCATTTGGAATTCTGTTATTGGTATATTGGAATCATGTCTGACTGCTGGCACAAAAAAAAAATCTTCAGAGATCTGAGTGGAAACCTTGTACAGAAGTTTGTGTGCTCCTGTCAGCTTCTCCTCTAGGGAAGACACGTTTCAAAACATAATTAATTGAACAACTCACAAAAATCATGTCTAGCAGAAAGCTACAGCTTCTAGTTTTGTTATTATTATTATTATTATTATTATCATTATAATTATTATTATTTATTTATTTGTCTGTTTATTTATTCACTACAACTATTTTTCTCAATGCTCTTATAATTTATGTTGTTTATGCTATTTATTTTTGATTTTATTGTTAGTAGTATTTCCTTTCTTGTATCTATTATTATTATTATCATTATTATTATTCTAATTGCATTTCTTTTCATTAAAACATTTGTGGGGGGCTGGGGTAAAAAAAAAAACGACTGCAGTTATAGTTGAATGAACAAGAAGATAAGATAAACATGAGTAAAATATATATATATATATCAATATATGGTGGAGGGAAAGATGAAAAGTGAAGGGTTAAAAAAATGTAGTTAAATGGGATTAAATTTTCTCCAAAAGAAAAAAAGGGGAAAAAAATAACTTTTCGATATGAATTCATAAATTGATATAGTTTTATAGTGTTTTTAGATAGTGTATTAAAATGTTTTATGGTAAGTAACTGGTATGGATTTTTTTCACTATGTACATGCATGCACAAACATATACACATATATGCATATTCATAAATATATACATATACATACTGTGTAGTGCACGTGCGTGTACATTTGCTTGTTTCTCGGTGGCTTGCCAGTTGTTGTTATATTTATAGATAGAGAAAATAAACACAGCTATCAGATATAAAATGGGAAATTCTGTTTGGATAAGGGCAATCTAAGTTAATGATAATATTCATATATGACATCTCTACTGACCTTTATCACCTCACAAGAAGAGTTCTCTCTGAAAAGAAACAAACAAAAACAATAATAAACTTAATTTACAAAAAAAAAAATCATAGGAATCAGAAATATTTTTGTAGATTTAAAAAATCTTTATCTTTAGGGACAGCAGGAGGTTATTTGTTTCGTCTTAATGTTCTTATTTCGATTTATCATTTTTTTTCTCTTTTAGCACTTAGTAAATTTATTTCTTCTTCTTACCAAAAGGACCTTTTTAATTTTTTTAAATTCTTCATTGCACAAAGCTAAAACGACTTCTATTTTAATTTTTTCATGTCCTTTTAACTTTAATCTCTCAATTGACTGAACTTGGTACAAACATGTCCTTGGAACTTATTCTACCCTCCAGAGTAATATCCAATATGTTCCATGTTTTCTCCAAGCCATATAAACCCTTTCTCATCCAATTTTTTTTTTACAAATTTGTTTTTATCTTTTGTTGGATTTTTTTTCCCTTCTCTTCTGCTGTCATTGAATTTCTTTAATTTTGCAATTTAACATAATCAATGGCAAGTGTTTTTGTAACCCAATGGGTTGGTTAAGCCTTGTGTAATAGAGCATAGCATGCGGTGTTGAGTCTCCAAGACAGACTTGAGTAGAAGATTTCCAGATTGCTGCTTCTTACATTTTCATTGGTTGTTACATCCTTGCTCCAAATCAACTGAAACAGAATTGACCAATCAACAACAACTGACTCAATGCAAGCCAATGAATGAGGTTTCTACATGCTAGAAATAGCAGCCAGATGTCATCTTATAAAATGGTAGTACGTATGGCATAAGGTAATCTGGATTACATTGTGACTGGAAAACACAAAAATGGGAATGGCTGCAGCAACGCATTTTAGAGTGCAGAGAGCAAAATGAGGCAAGTAAAACAACTTGGTCATCCACTGCATCCATCTCCATCCCCAATCATTTTGACCTAGTCTTGTCAACGGACCAAAGATGGTCACAGATGAGAGAGTGAGGGTGACAATGCGTAACTCTTTTTCACTTTAAATAAAGTCAATGCAAAAGTCACTCATTATCCTTGGATGATGAGATCGAGTGACAAGGACCATCCAGAACTGAGGGGCAAACATGATACACAAATATGATTAATAAAATCAGGTAAGCAATAGTTTCCCCATGTTTCTTTTTCCAGTCTTTCAATGTTGTTGTAATTATTATTATTATTATTATTATTATTATTATTCAGGTCACTGCCTGGAATTGAACTCAGAATCTTGGGGTTAGTAGCCCACGCTCTTAACCACTATGCCACGGCACACGGCATAGTGGTTAAGAGCGTGGGCTACTAACCCCAAGATTCTGAGTTCGATTCCCGGCAGTGACCTGAATAATAATAATAACAACAACAACATCGAAAAATACCTTAGGAATGAGAACCCAGGTTCGAAATTTCCCCAAGACACCTGATGAAGGCTGGAGGGTATATCAGCCGAAACATTGTGTTAACAACAAACAAGATGAGGACAAATATCCGTCAAATGTAAATAATGTACCAAGCACCAGTAGTTACCCATTTCATCTCCAGTACACCACAAAATCAAAAACACTAACAACCACATATATTTTACGTTCTTCATGAGGTAGTGAGTTCAATTCTTGGACCAGGCTGTGCGTTGTGTTCTTGAGCAAGACACTTTATTTCATGTTGCTCCAGTTCACTCATCTGTAGAAATGAGTTGTGATGTCACTGGTGCCAAGCTGTATCGGCCTTTGCCTTTCCTTTGGATAACATCAGTGGTATGGAGAGGGATGGCTGGTGTGCATGGGTGACTGCTGGTCTTCCATGAATAACCTTGCCTGGACTTGTGCTTTGGAGGTGCAATCCCATGGTCATTCATGACTAAAGAGGGGGGTGTCTTCTTTTGTTCCTTATTTAATATGTAGCCTTCTGTTGTAACATAGGTATGAAGTTCTTGGAAGTTTGCATAATTTTATGAACAGGGTGTTTAGGCTGAATTTGACTGTTTATATAAATGGAAAAACAAACACAACATCCAATCCAAAAATAAAAATAATTAAAAAAAAAAAAAATCAATAAATATCAACTGGTTTATGATTGGGAGGTGAGAGTTTACTCAAATTAGTTGCCCTCAGCACCCACCATGGCCTCAGAATGGCTCCAGAACCTGGTACATGCATTCCTCAATGTGTCCCTGGTCAGACCTTAACCACCAGCTCAGTGTTGATGTTGCAGACAGAGCAGTTGATGTCTTTCTCAACCTCACCACACACATAGTAACCCATGGGATTACAATTGGGGCTGGTAAAGTCATAGAAATTCTCCAACAACCCTTTCTGACTCTATCTGAAGGTATGGCAAAGGAGTCAGATCCAGCTGCAAAACATTACCTTCCAACAGCAACCCTGACCCCAGTCTCCAGCAGCTTCACATAGCCATTTGAATTGAGCCCAAGGCCCTGTTCAAAGGCGTGGAGCCAAATTTCAGTGTGCAGACATAGTCAGAATCCCTTCCTGTTGGCTGCAGTTCTGTAGTCTCTGTTGCAGCTGCCTGTGTCCTGTCTTACAGCTTTTGCAGCATTCAAAGAGCATTAGGCAACAGTCATGTCGTAGGCATTTTACCTGGTGCAAATCATCTTGATACAGATAACTCTTTTCGAGTCTTCTGATAGCTTCCAGTCCTCCACGTCAGCTAACTTTTTCTCAACTACAACTTTAATCTTTATGCTCTTCAACACCATCAACTGTTCAGCATTATATTAAGCTATTCCCAAAAAAGGTGGCATAAAAAAAAAAAATCATGAAATTTACCCCAAACACCTTGTGTATTTGTGGTAAAATACTTTTCTCCATTACCATTAAAAGGAAAATCAATCAAATGTTTTCCTCACTTATAACCCCACAACTGTTACTTTAAAGTATACATGAGAAGTTCTCCATCATTTATGATTCCATGGTGCATCACAGATTAAAGCCTTTTAGGTACCAACTTGTTTTTCATACCACCTCTGGTTCAATAATATAAATTTCTTGTTTTAAAGTGATCTAATTAAAAATGTACCATCAAGATCTCATACTAATTTATGCTCCAAACACTAGCATAACGACAAAGTTATTTGATTATATTCTTCATTATTTTCAAAATTAATTAGAATTTATTATACAATTGAAAGAAGTTTTTAGTCTTGTAAGTTTCAAGGTAGTCTCACTAGCATTGGTTCTACAATAAAAGCACCCCGTACACCTCAGTACACTCGGTAAAGAGGCTGTTGTTATGAAGAGCATCCAACTGTAGAAACCAAGAACCATGTGATTGGGAAGCAAGTTTCTTACCACATGGCCATGTGGTGGAATTCTTTATCTTTTTTATTTTCTTTTTCTGTTTTGTTTCTGACAGTTGGGTACACTGTAACATGCCTTGAACAACAGGGCTCAATACAGACCGATTCAGAGAAAGTAAAGTTTGAATGTTTCCTCATGTGTGGACAGCAGTCTAGCATCTTAACCTTACAGCCATGATTAAAAATAGAGTTCCTGTCTATTGCAAAGACGAACATTTCACGAGAGATGTAACTGAAGATGCAACTAGATAAAAATATTTATTATCAAGTGTCTGCTATTTCTGGATTATTTCGATAATGTTCATCACTGTAATCATGAATATATCAAACAAAAACACACAAGAAAAAAAAAAAGAGATTCATATATTTTATTTCATTTCTAATCTACTAGTAGTTTATATTTGGAATTATACAAAGATATAAACATACTATGTTAGTATTTGCTTGAATTCTTTGTTTCATTGTTTTTGTGTCGGCTTCAAATCAATAAGAATCGGTCTACTGAGAGAAAGGAAAAAAAAAAAAAAAAAAAACCCGAAGAATTAGCGAACATCCTGTCATAATGTTTATCAAAGAAGTACAGGGGGAGTTTTAAAAAGTGGATCTATTTCAGAGAATTACCAGCATCACCAATGCCACCTTGATTATCAATACTAATACCAGCACCACCAAAACCACTAGTACCACCACCACCACCACCACCAAATTCAACAATATTAACGCCAACATCATCACTGTTCACACACTCACAGTAACCAGACCATTCCACAGACAATATCCAGTTGACACATGACCAATCAGCTTCCTAAAATTAGGATGCTGAAGTTTTGAAAGAAGATTGGAATGGAAATTATCATTTTCCGCACTATTAACCTCATAATTATACTGTATATTTATATCTACTTTATGTTGTGTTTGTCTATGAATATGGCAGGGTGTATGTGTGTTTATACACACACATATACATACGTATATATACATACGTATATATACATACATAGATATACATACATAGATATACATACATAGATATATATATGTATATATACATGTATATTCTTATATATATTTATATATCTATATGTATGTGTGCTTATATACGCATTGCTACACATATAAACACACAAACATATATATATACATACATGTATACATATACACATACATATGTATACATACACACATGTACATACATATATATATATATTTATATATATATATATACATATGTATACATATGTACACACACAGACAGACACACAGACACACACATATATATATATATATATATATATATATGCGAGTAAAAATAAATACAAAAAAAGGGTGGATTTTTTTGTATGATTGTGTATAGAGGAATATATTATTTTGCTTAAAAGAGTTCCAACACTGTCTGTTTTTTATGTTTTATTTATATTCCTGCAGAACTAATGTGCGGTATAGAATATGGAATATACAATATATAATATAATATACAATATATAATATAACATATAATATAAAATAAAATAAAATAAAAATGGATGGCACCATGAAATAAAGTATTGAATGTAGATGAAATATTGAGTGTTCAATATAAAGGATCAAATATATAAATATATAAATATAAATATATATATATAAAGGCGACTCGAGTTTCAGGGCTATTTCCCTTCGTCATGGCCGGTATGACAATCTTTAACAGACTGTAATCAGTTGGCTGGTTTTCTGTCTTTTATACCAATTCCTTTGGATGGCAGCAGTAGGTGTCTGGCTATTTTTAGAATTGATGTTAAATCTATTTTTAGACATGATGATATTTTAATTTCTTGTTTTGTGTGGGTTGTAGGGATAAGATTTTAAAACCCCAGTAGGTGTTTGGCTGTTCTTAGAAATGATGCCAAATCTATTTATAGAAATGATGATATCTGAGAGATTTTTTGTGTTTTGGTTACAGGGATAAGATTTTTAAACCCCAAGTAAGATGGATTTAATCATTGTTTGTTAAGAGTGGGTTTGAATTTCTTAATAAAGTCCTTTTCTTTGCATTTTCTTTCAATTTCATTCCGGTTGTAAAGTTTATGGAATGGAAATATAATAAAAGTTTGATGACCACATGTTGCTAGATGGTTACTCAGTGGTATTTGGCGGACTTCTGGGTTTTTAATCTGTTGTCGATGTACCCGTGAGCGTTCCGATAGTGCATTACCTGTCTGGCCAACGTACAATTCTTCACAATTAGGGCATTTGATGCAGTAGATTAGATTTCTACTTTTGCAGTTCATGTTCGCATTGGTGAATATTTTCCCTGTTTTTGTGTTCATATATGGGCCGGTATGGATTGATCGGCATGTGCCGCATCGGCTATCATTGCATTTGGATACAGTGAATGTTTGATTTTTGTTGCTGAGGTCAAACCTTGCCTTTGTTAATAGTTTTTTCAAGTTTTTAGGTTGTCTCTTACTGAGAGTTATATTTTGATCTGTAATGATATTTCTCAAATCCTTACTTTGTGCAAGGATCGGTAAGTTCGCTTTGGCGATATTAAAGATGTTCTGGTGGCATGGATTTTGTGTCACTATAAATGGAATGATCTTTTCCTGTTTGTCTTTTCTTTGCGGTGTCCTCAGTTGTTGTATGGGTATTTTCGAAGCCCGCTGAATACCATTTTCTATGAGTCGTGATGGGTATTTTTGCTTCACCAGAAATTCTTTCAGTTCCATCAGGCGTTTATTTCTGGTCTCTATATCCTCTACAATAGTACATATTCTCCTGGCTAGGCAGTATGGTATGTTGCGTTTTGTATGGGGTGGATGGCACGATTTAAAGTTCAAGTATTGGTGTGTGTCTGTGTGTTTGTAATATATATCTGTGGTAATGGCGGTGTTCTTTTTAATTACCATTATATCTAGAAATGGTAATTTGCTACTGTTCATCTCCTTTGTGAATTGGATGGATGGGTGTAGGTTGTTCAGGAGGGTGTTAAATTCCTCCATAATACCGGCCCATATATGAACACAAAAACAGGGAAAATATTCACCAATGCGAACATGAACTGCAAAAGTAGAAATCTAATCTACTGCATCAAATGCCCTAATTGTGAAGAATTGTACGTTGGCCAGACAGGTAATGCACTATCGGAACGCTCACGGGTACATCGACAACAGATTAAAAACCCAGAAGTCCGCCAAATACCACTGAGTAACCATCTAGCAACATGTGGTCATCAAACTTTTATTATATTTCCATTCCATAAACTTTACAACCGGAATGAAATTGAAAGAAAATGCAAAGAAAAGGACTTTATTAAGAAATTCAAACCCACTCTTAACAAACAATGATTAAATCCATCTTACTTGGGGTTTAAAAATCTTATCCCTGTAACCAAAACACAAAAAATCTCTCAGATATCATCATTTCTATAAATAGATTTGGCATCATTTCTAAGAACAGCCAAACACCTACTGGGGTTTTAAAATCTTATCCCTACAACCCACACAAAACAAGAAATTAAAATATCATCATGTCTAAAAATAGATTTAACATCAATTCTAAAAATAGCCAGACACCTACTGCTGCCATCCAAAGGAATTGGTATAAAAGACAGAAAACCAGCCAACTGATTACAGTCTGTTAAAGATTGTCATACCGGCCATGACGAAGGGAAATAGCCCTGAAACTCGAGTCGCCTTTATATATATATATTTATATTTATATATTTATATATTTGATCCTTTATATTGAACACTCAATATTTCATCTACATTCAATACTTTATTTCATGGTGCCATCCATTTTTATTTTATTTTATTTTATATTATATGTTATATTATATATTGTATATTATATTATATATTGTATATTCCATATTCTATACCACACATTAGTTCTGCAGGAATATAAATAAAACATAAAAAACAGACAGTGTTGGAACTCTTTTAAGCAAAATAATATATATATATATATACACACACACACACACACATACAGATATATATATGTGTGAATGTATACAGACAGACAGACACACACACACATATATATACACACACACATATATACACGCACACACATACACACACACATACACACACACACACACATATATATATGCACACACACATATATATACGCGCACACACGGATAGATAGACAGACAGACAGACAGACAGACAGACAGATAGATAGACAGATTGATAGATAGATACACACACATACACCCACATGTATGTATAAACGTACATGTTATAATACCTTGATTAGTGTTCTAGGTTCATTCCTAAGAATAGAGAACTAAAGAAAACAGCATTATACAAGGTCATTACCAAATAGCCTCAAGATACACATTATGATAAACTATATTTAACAGTGAAACAATTCATATAAATGAGATAAACATTGGCAAATGATTGTGAAAATCCCAGAGACTCACTGTTGCGCTAACCATGCACTTAATAACTTCAGATAACTTCACGGTGTCATATAAAGCAGTGCTCCACAACCTTTTCTCACTTGCAGTGCACTTATATTCTTTTCAAAATTCAGCGGCACACCTGAACTAAAGATATAGGGAAAACATTCTATTCAGATTACACTGCAGCACACCTGGCTTCATCTCGTAGTACACCTGGCATCATCTCGTAGCACAGCAGTGTGCTGTGGCATATTGGTTGTGGAGCAATGATCTAAAGTTATATATGATGAAATGAATTGTTGGCACTCCATCGCTTATGACGTCGGGGGTTCCAGTTGATCTGATCAACGGAACAGCCTGCTCGTGAAATTAACGTGCAAGTGGCTGAGCACTCCACAGACACGTGTACCCTTAACATAGTTCTCGGGGATATTCAGCGTGACACAGTGTGACAAGGCTGATCCTTTGAATTACAGGCACAACAGAAACAGGAAGTAAGAGTGAGAGAAAGTTGTGGTGGAAGAGTACAGCAAGAGTCTCATGAAGCTTCAGGTGTTTTCGCTCAATAAACACTCAGAACGCTCGGTCTGGGAACCGAAACCGTGATCCTATGACCGCGAGTCCGCTGCCCTAACCACTGGGCCATTGCGCCTCCACAATGAAATGAGTAAGTTTAATTAATTAAATTCTAATAATCACTGTTTCCATTATCATGTTTTTAAAGTCTAATTTTCGCTGCTCACATCATGGGTCAGACAGAATTTTTGTTGAGGCAGATTTTCCAGTTAGATGCCCTTCCTGTCACCAACCCTGACCAGATTCCAAGTAATTTCGTATTTCCCCATTACCGGATACGTTTCCATGGAAGATTTTGAATGAAGGACAACACTTGCCTAACTGATGTTTCTTTACAGCTATCATGCAATGTCAAGGCAAGTAGAAAGAGACACACACATGCATGCACGCACACACACACACACATGCAAAACAAAGTGGAAAAACAATACTCAAATACCAACAGTAGAATGAAATACTATTTTATTTAAGCTGAAAAAACTTCACAAATAAGTTGTGAAATTTTGTTCAGCTTTAATCACGCACACAACAGGCTTCTTTCAGTTTCTGTCTACCAAATCCACTCACAAGGCTTTGGTCTTTGTAAGATTATAACATAAGTTAACCCTTTAACACAATGTTTCTCAACCATTTTTTACCTAGGAACCCCCTTTGATTCTTAATTTACTTGGGTAGACCTTCATAGGCATTCAATGTTTAAAAAATCCTATTATATTTTTAGAGTTAAATAGAAATTGCATTAAAAAATTGGTAAACTATTTTGTGAATTATAGAAGTATATCCAATTTATTACACATAGATTCTAACAAAAAATTTTTTTATATGAACCCCACCAAGGGTTATATGGACCCTGGTTGAGAACTGCTGCTTCAGCATTAAGATTACCCTGTCAACAGTAATGTTCCCTGTTAACAATATATAAAATTTCAGTGTCTATTCAGGCATTGATGTTGCAAATAGCAAACAAACTTATTAAAAATTAATTGATAGCAACAGAGGTAGTATTAATACCAAAAGGCAATCTTTAACTCTAACTTAATGTGGATGCTGTGTTAGAACAGAGAATACTGTGCTATTTACCTTGAGAGGACCTCGCATATGGACTCATATGGACACTGGGGTCGATATAATCGACTTAATCCGTTTGTCTGTCCTTGTTTATCCCCTCTGTGTGTAGCCCCTTATGGGCAATAAAAAAATAAGAAACGTTAGCACACTAGGTAAAATGCTTAGTGGTATTTCGTCTGCCGTTACGTTCCGGGTTCAAATTCTGCCGAGATCG
>NC_142952.1:14832630-14835130 GCF_046866305.1 Octopus bimaculoides
AGGCTAGTGTCTTCTACTATAGCCTCGGGCCGACCAAAGCCTTGTGAGTGGATTTGGTAGATGGAAACTGAAAGAAGCCTGTCGTATATACGTATATATGTATGTGTGTATGTGCTTGTGTGTCTATGTTTGTCCCCCCAACATCGCTTGACAACCGATGCTGGTGTGTTTATGTCCCTGTAACTTAGTGGTTCGGCAAAAGAGACGATGGAATAAGTACTAGGCTTCCAAAGAATAAATCCTGGGGTCGATTTGCTCAACTAAAGGCAGTGCTTCAGCACAGCCACAGTCAAAAGACTGAAACAAGTAAAAGAGTAAAAGAGTATATTTTTAGAATGACATTGTAGGGTAGGTGTGACAGGTTGTATCTGGCTGGTTTGAACATAAAACATGGAGAATATTTTGGCTGGATAAGGCCAGTTTGAATATTAATAAGGTAAACATTTATTTGTTAAAAAAAAAAAAGAAAAGTGTCAAAATTTTCAGCTCTTGACACTGCAAGTTGTTCACTAGCAAAATATTCTGCTGCATCAGTGAGCCAGTTGTAGTTTCAAGCAATGAAAATTCTGACACCATATTAAGAATAAATGTTTGAGCAAAGTTAATGGTCTTTGTATGTTTGAGAGTGGCTAACTTATGTCTTCCACACTGTAGTCGCATTAGTTTCAGCACACAATCTCAGATCAAAACACTTGCTGTGCAAGTACATTTCCATTATATATACAATTATATTATATTATATATATATATATATATATATATATATATATATATATATATATATATATATATATATATATAACTTATGTGGAAATTGATGCGTAGTGTTCAATTAAATAATAATATAAATAATATATATATGCATATATGGGTACAGGATGTCACCAACTGTAAACAACATGAAGTACAAAAACAAGCAAGTTAAATACACAAACAACGAGAAAAAAAAAATTGAAAACGGGACAAATAACAACCCTTGCTCAGTTGTCAGCTGTCTACTCCTCAAATTGACATTGTGCCATGTGTCAGGTGTTTAAGTTATCGTAGGGCAACGTGAGTTGAAGTGCTTTGCTCAAGAACACAACACACCACCCGGTCTAGGAATTGAAATCACAATCTAGCAACCATAAGTGCAACACCCTAACCACTAAGCCATGCACCCTCACTATAAATGTGCACATATATATATATATATATATATATATATATATATATATATCAAATAGACAGAAATAATGGGTTATATACATTTAAGCCTACAATAAGTAAAATGATATAACCATATAACCCATCGTTTCTGTCTATTCTATGTATCGCTTGGTAAAAACATACCATCTCAAGTGGATAATGGTACCATGGATTTACAAATTTGACTGGTGATGGACTTTGATTTCAGATTACTTGGAGTGCAATACTGATCCCAAGACATTCATGTTAGTCGAGTGTATTTTTATATGCAGAGAGCTTAAGAAGTATTTAGCTTTGGCTACTTACTAATCCTTAACTAATCCTTCTTTGTTTTATATACATACATATTTAGTATAATTGTGTGTAAAAATAGTAGCTCTTATGTTGTTATTTGGCTATCACATGTTATCCTACAGTAGGGTATATTCCAGAACCAGGTACATATGTGGAAGTCCTCTTTACCTAAGATTAATACAAGGATAATATAATACAAGGATGGAGGATGTCAGGCTTTAATAGTAGATCGCAATGTTTATTCCTGCACCACACACCAGCTTTAAGTTGCTAAGTTTATATTCATATAATATAATAGGAGAACATTCTTCATAATTATTATATAGAAGGTTCTTCTATATTAGTATTTATCATAAATATAAATTCAGCAACTTAAAGCTGGTGTGCAGTGCAGAAACAAATGCTGTGATCTATTATTGGCATTTGGAAGGACATCCAGCTGTAAAAACCATGCCAAAACTGACCTTGCCTGTGCTGGTGCCATGTAGAAAGTACTCAGTCCACTCCGGGGGGGGGGGGGGGGGTTTAGTGTTAGGAAGGGCATAAAAACCATGCAAAAACAGACACTGAAGCTTGGTGCAGTCTTCTGCCCAGCCAGCTCCAGTTGAACTGTCCAACCAATGCCAGCATGGAAAGCAGATGGTAAATTATGATGATGATAATGATGATATATATATATATATATATATATATATATATATATATATATATTTGCTTCTTTTTTTTCATAAACCTTCACTTTCCATGCTGGCAAAGATTGGACTGGAACAAGACAGGTCAGAATACTAAATCTTGCTCCAATATTCTGGCTTAGCATGATTCCTTTGGTTGGATGCCCTTCCAAATACCAGCCACTTTAATGTTCTCCATGCTGTTGTCGCAATTTGTCACTCACAAGTTTTCACCCCTGTAGCTGCATGTGCATTTTGTTGCCTTAAGAAGGGTGCTTAATATAAAACACATCACTATCTTTATTTCCAGGCTACTTTCGCTTCAGAATGAGGTTAAACTTTCATTT
>NC_142952.1:14840130-14848254 GCF_046866305.1 Octopus bimaculoides
ATTTTTTTAAGCATAATTGTATGAAGTCCCATGTGTAGAATACAAATTCGCAAAAATTTTCTGCAAACTCTGAGAAATAAAAAAGTTATGAGGGGTTATATGTCATGCGTAATTCTATGCTTTCATAGCAAAACACAAATGCTATTTTCAGGATGTTGACAAAATGTGCAGTCATGCACGAACTGACAGCTGTGAAATCGTGTTTCTTGACTTGGTGAAAATGATCAAACTTTAAAACTCTATAACCTTTTAAAAACATTTTTCTGATAAAAGTTGAATAACTCCAACAATTTAGCTTGGAACGGTATATTAATAAGTGCCAAATTTTAAAATTTTCAAGAAACTTTTATTTTTGAAATGCTGGCGAGCCAAATGAACTAGATCCGTATTTGCTCCAGTAAAGACATGTCATCTGACTCTGCTCTATCAACTTCTTCTCTTTGTGAATACCATAATGCCTTTCTGCTGCCGTCCATAGAAATTCATTTTCACATTTTCACTTTACTGATACCTCCAGTCAAGAAAATTTGTTGACAGTACAGTAATGATTATTTATCATTTGGATTTATTCCCTCTCCATTGCTTGGCACACTGGCGGCATTTAGTGGCAAAAAAAATATGAACGGTAGGTTGAATGATGCGCTACAGTTAGTTATCGAGACTGTGAACAGATTGAAGTCCAGTCCCTTGTCTGATTGAATTTTCTGTCACCTCTATCTGAGAAATGATGAGGACTATACTAAACTCCTATACCATACTGAAGTGTGGTGGCTGTCAAAATGAAACTGTGTTTTATGCTTTGTTGAACTGTTTCATATAATTATATCTTTCTTTGAAGATACTCCACTATCCGCTTCATTGATGGCTGCAAGGTACAATATTTTTTTCTTTGTGATATATTCACAAAATTAAATGATTTGAACAAGTTATTGCAAGGATACAGAAAAACACTTGTTGATTGCAAAACATCATTTTTCACTACCTTCATTTCAAAATTGGTGCTGTATAAGACTAACATTTCAAAACGTCAATTCCACCAATTTCCATAACTTGATTCTTTGAAAGATGAATTGGTTGATGAGAATTTAACTACATATCGCAAATATTTACAATCATTTCAAGATGTTATTGTGCTGAATATTCCAAACTGGTATAACAATCCATTTGAGGTTGATGCAGTAGAAACAGCTGAAATTACTTTTGCTTGCCTTCTCTACCTCATACATGGTTGAATCGTGTTTTAGCCATATTGGAACTTTACTTTCCCATAAAAGAATTGGACTGGATGTGACACAACAAGGAGACTTTCCGGCTAAAGTTGACAAATTTGAAACCCAATGTATCTGCACTAGCTGCATTGCACCAGACACATGGTTCTCATTAAAAAGTTGTATTCCTTTCCTTGATAATACAATCATTAATTATTTTTGAATAAGTAGTTCTGATCAATGGTTCATTTAGGAAAATAAAAATCAGTGTAAAAGAAAGCACAAGTTTACCAAAGTTAATCTGTCTGCATAATAAGGAGTTAACATTAGAACTTTATACACACTAATTACAAAACTAAATCCACAATAAGGGATTTGTTAACGACCACATATTTAGTCCAAATGGCACACACACATATATGTACAGGGTTGGCCAGAAGTCATCTGACAGTAAATCAAAACCATTTAATTCCAAGATTTATTTATGTTTAACAACTGAATGAATTTAATAAAAGCACTCAAATATGAAACATCATGAAAATTGTTCAAACTGAAGTCCTTCATGAGTGACACATTTTTCCATTCGAGTCAATACAGAATTACAGATAATATTTATGGAATTTTGATCTACTGTCAGGTGACATTTGGTTAACCTTGTACATACGCATACACATACATCTACACACATACATACCTCATCATCATAATTTAATGTCTGTTATATATGCTGGCATGGGTTGGATGGTTAGACAGAGGCTGGCTAGGCAGAAGACTGCACCAGGCTTCACTGTCTGTATTGGTGTGGTTTTTATGGCTGGAAGCCCTTCATAACACCAACCGCTCGACAGAGTGGATCCAGTGGTTTTTATGTGGCATCATCACAGGCAAAATCAGTTTTGGCATGGTTTTTTACGGCTGGATGCCCTTCCAAATGCCAACCACTTTACAGTGTGAACTGGATGCTTTTTACATGGCACCAACACTGGCAGGGTCACCAAATAACGCGCAAGACAAAGATCCTTTGAGAGGGGAAGGGACATCAGAGGAGGGGATTTTGTGTCAGATGATGAAAGGTTAGAGTGTGACAGAGACAGAAACAAACGTCTTGCTGTCGAGGAGATATATGTTTACCTGATATACATACATATATATATATATATATATATATATATATATATATATATATATATACACATACATACACATATATACACAGACACACATATATACACATACACACATATATATATATACACATACACATATATATATATATATACACATACATATATATATATATACACATACACATATATATATATACACACATACACACATATATATATATATACACATACACACATATATATATATATATACACACATACACACATATATATATATATATACACATACACATATATATATATACACATACACATATATATATATATATATACACATACACATATATATACACATACACATATATATATACACATACACATATATATATATATATATACACATACACATATATATATACACATACACATATATATATACACATACACATATATATATACACATACACATATATATATATATATATATATATACACATACACACATATATATATATATACACATACACATATATATATATATATACACATACACATACATATATATACACATACACATACATATATATACACATACAAATACATATATATATATATACACATACATATATATATATATACACATATATATATATATACACATATATATATATATACACATACATATATATATATATACACATACATATATATATACACATACACATATATATATATATACACATACATATATATATATATACACATACATATATATATACACATACACATATATATATATATATATACACATACACATACACATACACACATATATATATACACAAATACATACACATACACATACATATATATATACACATACACATACATATATATATATACACATACATATATATATACACATACACATACATATATATATATATATATATATATATATATATATATATATATACACATACATCATCATCATCATCATCATCGTTTAACGTCCGCTTTCCATGCTAGCATGGGTTGGACGATTTGACTGAGGACTGGTGAAACCGGATGGCAACACCAGGCTCCAGTCTGATTTGGCAGAGTTTCTACAGCTGGATGCCCTTCCTAACGCCAACCACTCAGAGAGTGTAGTGGGTGCTTTTACGTGTCACCCGCACGAAAACGGCCACGCTCGAAATGGTGTCTTTTATGTGCCACCCGCACAAGCCAGTCCAGGGGCACTGGCAACGATCTCGCTCGAAAATCCTACAGGAGCCAGTCAGGCGGTACTGGCAACGGCCACGCTCAAAATGGTGCATCTCATGTGCCACCCGCACAAGAACCAGTCCAGGGGCACTGGCAACGATCTTACTTGGCTTGCCGGGTCTTCTCACGCACAGCACATTTCCAAAGGTCTCGGTCCGTAGTCATCGCCTCGGTGAGGCCCAATGTACGAAGGTCTTGCCTCACCACCTCAGCCCAGGTCTTCCTGGGCCTACCTCTTCCACGGGTTCCCTCAACTGTTAGGGTGTGGCACTTTTTCACGCAGCTATCCTCCTCCATTCTCACCACATGTCCATACCAGCGCAATCGTCTCTCTTGCACGCCACAACTGATGCTTCTAATGTTCAGCTTTTCTCTCAAGATACTTACACTCTGACGGGTATTCACATTGACATTACACATCCAACGGAGCATACTGGCTTCATTCCTTGCGAGCTTACGTATGTCCTCAGCAGTTACAGCCCATGTTTCACTGCCATGTAGCATGGTTGTTCGTACGCATGCGTCATACAGTCTGCCTTTTACTCTGAGTGAGAGTCCCTTTGTCGCCAGCAGGGGTAAGAGCTCTCTAAACTTTGCCCAGGCTATTCTTATTCTAGCAGCTACACTTTCAGCGCACCCACCCCCACTACTAACTTGGTCGCCCAGATAGCGGAAGCTATCGACTACCTCTAGTTTTTCACCCTGGAATGAGATAGAAGTTGTTTCCTGTTTGTTTGCAGTCTTTATTGCACCTGAACATCTGCCACAAACAAAAACTAACTTGCTAGTTAACCTGCCTTTGATGTTGCTGCACCTCTTATGTGTCCATAGCTTGCACCGGGTACATCTTATAGAGTTACTACCTACTCCTTTTCTACATACTGAGCAGGGCCATCTACCTGAAGGGGTTTGTGTTTTATCTACCTTCCTACTTATTAGGATTTTGGTTTTAGCTAGGTTGACTCTAAGGCCCTTCAATTCTAGACCTTGCTTCCACACCTGAAACTTCTCCTCTAGTTCTGATAGTGACTCCGCAATTAGGGCAAGGTCATCAGCATAGAGGAGCTCCCAGGGGCACCTGTCTTGAACTCCTCTGTGATTGCCTGGAGGACTATGGTAAATAATAGGGGGCTGAGGACGGAACCTTGGTGGACCCCTACCTCTACCCGGAATTCATTGCTGTACTCATTTCCAACCCTCACCTTACTGGCAGCATCTCTGTACATGGCTCGCACAGCTCTCACTAGCCATTCTTCTATCCCAAGTTTCCTCATTGACCACCAGATAAGGGATCGGGGGACCCTGTCAAAGGCTTTCTCCATGTCAACGAAAGCCAGGTACAGAGGTTTATCCTTAGCTAGGTATTTCTCTTGCAACTGTCTCACTAGAAATAAGGCATCAGTAGTGCTTTTACCTGGCACGAACCCAAACTGCATCTCATCTAAATTGATTCGCTCCCTAATTAGTTGGGCTATGACCCTCTCTGTAACTTTCATAACCTGATCTAACAGCTTGATGCCTCTGTAATTATTTGTATCTAAAGCGTCCCCTTTACCTTTGTAGCAGTTGACTATGATGCTGCTACACCAGTCATAGGGTATGACTCCTTTGTGTATCACCTGGTTCGTAATACGGGTGACTAGGCTATAGCCAACACTGCCAGATATTTTGAGCATCTCTGCAGTGATTCCTGATGGGCCGGGGGCTTTCCCGGTCTTCATACTCTTAATTGCTTTATCTACCCTGGTACTATCAACTCGGATAGCTGGTCCCTCTATTGGGTCGACATAAGGCAGGCTCTCTTTCTCCCATTCATTCTCTTTATTAAGCAATCTATCGTAGTGGCATCTCCAGACCTCTTTCTTTGCATCCTCATTTAATGCAAGCGTACCATCATCCATGCGAACACATTTCTCTCCTACAACATCACTATTCTCTCTCCTACACTGTCTTGCAACACGAAATACCTCGAGTCTTTGGTCCTCACGGCGCAGAACATTGGCAAATCTTTCCTTATCTGCTTCCCCTCTGGCTAAATAAACCTGTCGCCTAGCCTCCCTTCTGGCACATTGGTACAATTCCCTGCTACCACCGTTCTTCCAGTCCTTCCAAGCTTGTTTCTTTTGTCTAATAGCCCTGTCTACCTCCTTGTTCCACCACCACGTTACTCTGGGTTGGGAGGGGACCTTACACCACCCACAAATCTGGTCGGTGGCTTTCAACAGGTTGTCCCGCAGAAATCTCCAATTGTCTTCCACGTTGTATGATGCTATATCCCCTTCTATTTCGTTAAATGCTTCAAGTAACTTGTCTCTAAGTCTCTGTCCGTTTGCAGGGTCTTTAAGCTTCCACACCCTTCTTCTCCAAGCCTGTCTAATTCTGGGCACCCATTTTGCCTTGATCCCAAAGTCGCTAACTACTAATCTATGTTGTGGGGTACATTCTTCGCCAGGGTAGGTTTTGGCATTTATAAGCCGCCCTCTTTCCCTATTTCTGGCGAGGATGTAGTCGATTTGGCTAGAGTGTCTGCCGGAGCGGTAGGTGACTAGGTGACTGGCAGGTTTCCTGAAGTTGGTATTGCAGACCATAAGATTGGTTGCATCACAGAACTCCAGCAGTCTGGTTCCCTCCTCGTTGCGGGAACCGAAGCCATAGCCTCCATGTATGCCATGGAAGCCCCCAGCACGACGTCCGACATGACCGTTGAAGTCTCCAGCCACAAAGAGAAGGTCCCTGTCACTCGTCGACGAGGTAGTTTGCAAGAGGGTGTCATAGAATTGGTCTTTCAGACCATCTGGTAGCCCAGGTTGAGGTGCATAGGCTGAGATGACAGTAGCTAATCTATGATGAAGCACTAGTCTGATCTTAAGTACTCTGTCACTTACTCTAACGACCTCGATTACCTTATCCACCCATTTCTCCGCTAGAAGTATTCCTACGCCCCCGACCCCGTCAGTGTTCCCTGCCCAGAAAATCTTGTACCTGTGTTCTTTGCCTGTGAGGAACCTTGCAGAACCTCCTCTCCATCTTACTTCCTGGATGCAGCACATATCTACGCATCTCCGTTCAAGCATCTCAACAATTTCACCAGATCTACCTTTCAGCGTGCCGACGTTGAGAGTGCCAATCCTAACAGTATGGGTGTTGGGGGTGTGGGCCTGTAGCCTGGGAAGAGGAAAAGCAGTGTCGTGTACCTGAAAAGAAAACTTGCAATTGGAAGAATTCATAAGCAAAACATTACCTACAACCTGCAAACATTTCTCAACCTTAATGCGCTACCCAAAGGTAGGGGAGAGGATGGCCAAGGCCACTAGATGGGTTCCGGGAGACAGCCGAGGTTGACAGGATGACAAAGGGATGAACTTCCGGTGGAGGGGGCGGGATGACAGAGGAATGAACTTCCGGTGGAGGGGGTGGGATGACAGAGGAATGAACTTCCGGTGGAGGGTGGGATGGCAGAGGAATGAACTTCCGGTGGAGGGGGTGGGATGACAGAGGAATGAACTTCCGGTGGAGGGGTGGGATGGCAGAGGAATGAACTTCCGGTGGAGGGGGTGGGATGACAGAGGAATGAACTTCCGGTGGAGGGGGTGGGATGACAGAGGAATGAACTTCCGGTGGAGGGGTGGGATGGCAGAGGAATGAACTTCCGGTGGAGGGGGTGGGATGACAGAGGAATGAACTTCCGGTGGAGGGGGTGGGATGCAGAGGAATGGACTTCCGGTGGAGGGGGTGGGATGACAGAGGAATGAACTTCCGGTGGAGGGGGTGGGATGACAGAGGAATGAACTTCCGGTGGAGGGGGTGGGATGACAGAGGAATGAACTTCCGGTTGAGGGGGTGGGATGGCAGAGGAATGAACTTCCGGTGGAGGGGGTGGGATGACAGAGGAATGAACTTCCGGTGGAGGGGGTGGGATGACAGAGGAATGAAACTTCCGGTGGAGGGGGTGGGATGACAGAGGGATGACAGACGAATGAACTTCCGGTGGAGGGGGTGGGAGGGCGGGTTACCGCCAGCGAGTAGAGAGGGCTCTTAATTGTAGATTTTAAATATTTGAGAGACAACAATGCATAAATCGTAATTTTTTAAAAGAGCAATGAATTCTGGGTGATTAGAATATAACGTAGCATGAATTTAGGAAGCTTAGAAAATGAATAAGCATGAATTTAAGACAACAACTGAATTCAATTGAATTTCATGGAGAGAAACAAGAAAGCGCAAGGTATTGAGATGTTTGAGGCCGTAAATAAATAAAAATCTCTATCTTATCTGCATCTTGGGTATTTCGTCGTAGTACGTCAGCGAGATAATTTAGAATGGGTTTCTCATTTATATATAGCCAGAACCTGAAGACCTTAAAGGAAAAACTACGAAGGGGGATGGAGGGGTAGACAGAGGCATGGCGGGAGAAAAGATCATCATCATCATCATCATATATATATATAAAGAGAGAGAGAGAGAGAGGGGGGACCAGTCAAGCAGCACATCACGCTGTAATTCTTGGGCTGAGAAATCAACAC
>NC_142952.1:14851254-14856254 GCF_046866305.1 Octopus bimaculoides
GGTAAGTAGCTTGCTTACCAGCCACATGGTTCCGGGTTCAGTCCCACTGCGTTGCACTTTGAGCGTCTTCTACTATAGCCTCGGGCCGACCAAAGCCATGTGAGTGAATTTGGTAGACGGAAACTGAAAGAAGCCCGTCGTATGTATATGTGTGTGTGTGTGTGTGTGTGTGTGTGTGTCCGATGCTGGTGTGTTTACGTCCCCGTAACTTAGAGGTTCGACAAGAGAGACCGATAGAATATGTACTAGGCTTACAAAGAATAAGTCCTGACGTCGATTTGCTCGACAAAAGGCGGTGCTCCAGTATGGCCGCAGTCAAATGACTGAAGCAAGTAAAAGAATAAAAAGACGTATATATATATATATATATATATATATATATAAACATATACACACACATACATATGCACATATATACATATAAACATATATATATATACACATACATGTGCACATATGCTCAGTGAACTCGTATTGAAAATAAATCAAGGACAATACAATTTCTTTATTTCGTTTTCAGATTCAAAGAAAATCGTGATGTTCATATTATGAGAGAAGTAAATTTCAATATTACGATGTTCTGGGCATTACTTTATCCATTTTGAGTACACACGTCACTTTGAGTACACAGTAATCCCTCGCCATCTCGCGGTTCACCTATCGCGGTTTATTATTTAATCTTACATCGATTCCCCCGTGGTGTTGTTTTGCATTTATAACAGAATAAATATGTACAATTTATAAAAATAATAAAATATATATATACAGTACAGTACTGTTTCTAGTTCGCGGATTTTCACTTATCGCGGGTGGAACGTAACACATGTGATAGTCGAGAGATTACTGTATACTTTAGCAGAGTATCATCAGCATCACTTACCGTTAGTCTTGCCCCATCCAGCCGCCTTACAATCACCAATAAACGCTTCATTGGGAGATGCCAGTCGGATCGGCTTTACACAATCGCTAAATTTTATTGCCTTTTCCAGAGTTACAATTGCTATGTCGTTCACTTAAAGTAAAAACAAATTTTGAATTGTTACTTTCGTGTCGTATAATTATTTCAAATTCTCGTAATTATTTTTATTATTTTTTTAATGTTTGTCACATTAAATATATTAACACGAACTTAACTGTTGTTTTATCATATGAATGGAATATCTGAGTGATTATTAAGCTTAGAGAGCAAGAGAAAAGTAGATTAACGACCCGAAACTAACCAAACATTTCTGTTTATCTTAAAAGATTAAGCGGGTGAATAATGAGAGCTGAACTAGACCTCTTGTATTCAGCATAGATGGGGAGTTGATAGGGAAAAAAAACGGGAGGAAAGGGCTGAGATCTACTATGAAAGAATCGAAAGTTTCCCAGAGGTTTTCTGTTACTTTATTCCAGTAGCAGAGTAGGTTCTCATTAAGCAACAAACGAAATTGGAACAGTAATCTAGTTTTTAATTAGTACACACGAAGAGGTACATCGAAAGATGAATGTAGTGTAAGGTCAGGGTATACATCTTAAATACTTAATACCAACAAACAAACTCTGAACTACTGCGCATACCAAAGTGAAATGGGCGTGTGCATACGTGAGTATGAGACAGTAACAGTTGGCTTGCGTGTAGAGGTGTATATATAGATATATACTCAATTGAGTCTGAATATTGTGCAGTATTAAGCTCTGTAGTCTGTCTCAAGTAATGTTCAATGACGGCGACTGAGGAGAAAAATTTCTATTCTCATTTTGTGGCTTAACGTGAATACTCCTGGCGATATATGCATATGATTTGGTTGGCATCTTGAAGGAAGTGCAGATACTAAGTGTATCTGGCACAGTTATCATTAATGTTTGCTGTATACAAAGCATGTACGATGGGTGCAAAAGACTGTGTTGAATGCATGAAGCCGAGATAACGTTCTCTATACTTACCAAGACCAAAGCGGGGTCGTATACATGAGAGATGATAGATGAAAAATGAAAAAGAAGTGCTGAAAGTATAGTTTGTGTTCTTTTTGTTCTTTATTGCATGCCAGGAGAAAATGAATGGCGGTTTTAACCAGTATGATCAAGTTAAGCTGTGTAGTGAGTTCGACAGATAGGCCTGCGAACTTTCTGACCAATGCACGACGTGGGTAGTGTTCTATAAACGAAATGTGAAGCAGTATAATGTAAACTGTCGCTAAATGAAGCATCCGACAGAAATAATGTCGAGAAGTAAAGGCTACGATAGATACAGAATCAATCTCTAAAAGCATAAGTATGAAGGTGCATGTGTTGTATTGAATCCATACTAGTATATTGCTTAAGACAATGAGGAAAATGCATTAAAAATCGAATATCTCGAGGAAACGGAAGCAATCGTGCAAAAACACAGTTACCGAAAACCAGTGAAAATGCAATTGAAAGAAATTACAACCAACAGAACAAACGAAAAGTGAGCTGTTATAACGTTTATGTTTATGAAATGCATGCATGTGATGTGTGCAGGTGAGTGCACAAAAGCCGTATTTGTATTCATGTCAAAATACATCTCAGTGCGTGCTCAAACCATGCAGAAGTGAAAAAGTGTAACAAACAGCATGCAACGTTAATAAATAATAAATGAAAAAAAAAAAAAAAAAAAGCAAAAAAGACTTGATCAAAGCACATACCCCGTTGCAAATGAAACGAAAATTTAAGGAGATGCAAAAAGAAAGTTTATGGAGAATGTATTGAATATGCAGGTGTCTGCGTGGCATCGAAACGTAGAAGGTCGATCCTGCATATCTGAGCGCAAGACCTTATTTCTGTTTACTTTCATGTGGTATTTCGTGTTTTCGGTTGTGTGATCTTAAAGAGTTTGAAGTAATTGTTTTTGAGTGCCAGACTTCTTCACGATAGCGTAAGATGCATGATTCCTTAAGTGAGGGCAACAGACTTGTAACAAGTGTGTGTTATTTTTTTATTGCCCACAAGGGGCTAAACATAGAGGGGACAAACAAGGACAGACAAAGGGATTAAGTCGATTACATCGACCCCATTGCTTAACTGGTACTTAATTTATCGACCCCGAAGGGATGAAAGGTAAAGTCGACCTCGGCGGAATTTGAACTCAGAACGTAACGGCAGACGAAATACTGCTAAGCATTTCGCCCGATTTGCTAACGTTTCTGCCAGCTCGCCTTGTAACAAGTGTGTGTGGGGGGCGGTTATATGCATCAGAACAATTTATTTGTTACATTAATAGGAACGGTATTCATGCAATACAATTACTGGAAAGATTCAGATGAAAAGCGAAATGCGATACGTAGTTCAAGTCTCTGTTAGCAACTGAACACGGGAACTAGTTTTATATATATATATATATATATATATATATATATATATATATGTACTGTGATGGGTCTTTTTCAATTATCCTTGATTGAATACTGTATGTTGGGAACAGTTATTAGGAGAGCGTAATATAACTCCCTCCACCCAAAGCACTTTAAATTGACGGGAGTGGAGGACGTCGTGGCACTCTGCAAAATTAGAGCTCAATTCAGCTGTATTTGTAGGCCTCGCTCACGGAAAGTTGGAGTCGGACCACGGAACTATCAGGTGAAGGACGGTCGGTACTTTTTGCTTATCTCACCCCCATTAAAAAATTGATTTTATGTGGTGACAAGAGTACATACGTCAGAGTAACACTCAGCTAGTTAGATTGTAATTCACTGAGTAAATAGCTCAGCTGATCAACCAACAGGTAGGTGTACTCGTAATTGAAACCAATAAAGAAATCATTTACTTTTCCTATATGTATGTAATTGTATATATTTCTATGCGTAAATGTGTGTAAGTGTAGAAATTGAGGGAAAGCAGATGTGGGAGGGAGAGAGAAAGAGAGGCAGAGAGATATACATGCGTAACTTACATATTGTTGAATTATTTATAGAGAATCCAGGATGTATAGCATATTCTGATACTTTTGCAAACGCTTTTGGAGAATGTATGTCAAGAAAATCGTATATAACGGTAGCTTTGACTTCATTGCCTTCTCTAGAGAAACATATTAATATATATATATATATGTATATGCGTGTGAAAGCGACAGACAAACAGAGAGTGGGTGTGTATACATACATACTATTATGGAGAAAGCTGTTTATTAATTAGGCGTGTAACAATTACTAAAAGTACTAAAAGAAAGCAATTATTAAAAGGTTGACCGTCTGGAAATATTTTTATAAATTCATCTTCTAAGAAATTTCCTATAATTTGGATTTCTCAAGTTTATTGAACTTTTTTAACTCCAATGTCTCGCAAATTTAAATATTCACTGCGTCCAATTCATAACAACTTTAAATATTCATTGCATTCTCTGCGGAGTATTCCATTTTCATTTGCAAAGACTCACTTTCTCTTTTAAGTTTTAATTCACCGTTATTGTATACGTAATGTAAAAACGTTATTCATTGAATGAAAATTTTTTGAAAATACCCGTATGACTTTTGAACGCGGAACAGCTGTGAGAAGAGTCTAGAAAGTTGGGTAATTACTATTTGAAGACGAGGAGAAAAATAATTAAAAAGTTACCGACAAGTACTCGAAACTTGCACCTTATTCACAGTTTACAAACACAACTTCAACGGTGACACACACACACACACACAGACTCGCGCACACATGTAGATACACATACACACAAATGTAAGGCAATAAAACTCATAGCGCATGACTTTGACAGATTTACACATTGTATGTTCACATATAGCGCGAAAGTAAACGGACGCACTTCATGATACCGCTTTGTGGAAGATCAGCAGTCGCCCATGAAAATAAAGTGTCTTGCTCAGGAACGCAACACAGAACCCGGTTTGGGAATTGAACTCACAACCTCATGACTGAAAGTCTGATACTCTAACCTCTAAGCCTCCAGACGTACGCACACACACACATACATACTTGCACATATATACACATGTAGAGTAAAGACCCCTTTCGGTCACGTATGAATATGGGATTGTACCTAGGAAGTTCCT
>NC_142952.1:14861254-14883754 GCF_046866305.1 Octopus bimaculoides
GAATTTCAACACAGGTATCTTAGCACCCATATTTGACAATTTTGAAATCTTTGCATGTCATATGACGAGGCCAATTGTCAACAATCGATGGTGGCTACTTTCAAAAGGATTATTAGATTATAATGAATAAAGTTCAGTAAGAAAATTGTGATAAAGAATTTTATAGTAGGTGAGCTAGTTAGTAAACTGGAAGACATGCTTAGAAGAAGCATTGCGACTGACGTGCTGGTGGCGAGGTTGGCCCTTCGCTAATTCTTTAACGTTAAGCATGAAGTTTGCACTGTTAGAGCTATGGTGCATGCTCTAAGACATGAAAGGACGAAAGCTGTCCGATGGGCTTGAAATATGGAGGCACAGCACAGCAAAAAAAAAAATTAGGTCTTTAACGGATCAGAAGTGGAGTGTTCTACTCGATTCCAAGCAGATTTATGCGGCTTTCTAGGGCTCCAATACATGAGTCAAAGAAACACACAAATGACAACACGAGGCATTGAAGAGAACCTAGATCTATGAATAGGAGTCATATTTGTACAGCTGTATAAGAGTGTAGTCAAAGCAGAGTTTCGTGAAAGATGGTCTGTAGTTAGGGGACATCAAAATGAATTTACAAATTCTAATAATCCTCGAAGGTTACAGAGCCACAGCAGAACAGTACCTAGTAGAGAAGGCGCTGAGACAAAGGTTGTGAGATTACTGATACACATTAGAAAGTTTCGTTGCTACATTTTATCGGAATACATACATGAGAGCTGAATGTCCGGAATGATTAAGCAAAATCGAAAGGAAAGTGAAAATAATGAATATCAACTGTAGCAGCAAAGAGAACAACAAAATTCAGTTTTTTATATATGCTTAGTTTTTGGCATAGTCATATGAAGTTACAGTTCACGGCAAAATAAAATTTTAAAAAAGCATCTCTTGTTTTTTAATCATTAACTTCTGAGATGTTAAAGGCAGCCAGCCAATTGAATCATTGAAAATAACACAAATTCATAATCACCTCAGTTTGATGTAATATGGTTTTTAAATTGATTAATGAATCTTTTCAATGTATTTTAATGCATAAAGTTTAAAAGAAATTTGAATTCTCTGTTACAAAGCTATTTTAATGATATATAGTTTTGCCACATCTTTTCTATTCTGTGACAGTTCAATCGAAACCGATCGTGTTTAATAATTCTGTGGAATAAGAAAGATATAAATACAGAGGTGACTCAAAAATATTGTCCGTTGTCTGCCGAAATAATGCTGAAAGAGTTCGAATTCAAATGCTGTACAGAGGTTCCCTCGCGTCTGACACCAGAACCTCATAACAGAAAAGTAACAAGATTCCTAGCAAATATTTTAATGTATCAGGTTGAATAGAACACCACAACCTATATAGACCAGTGCTCCGCAACCTGTATTCCGCGGCACACTGGTGTGCCACGAAACGATGCTAGGTGCGCCGTAGTGTAACCTGCATATAATTTTTTCCCCTGTACTTTTAGTTATAATTTTAGTTCAGGTGTGCCACTGAATTTTGAAAAGAATATAAGTGTACCGCAAGTGAAAAAAGGTTGTCAGAGCACTGATGTAGACTATACATAACATTTAAAGCACACAAGAACAATATCACACCCCAAACCAAGATAGCAAACACATCTTACATTTTAAAAACAGAAATATATGGCAATAAATGTAGCTCAAAAGAAGTGAATCAGCAACAGTTAAGTGTTTTAAAAATAGGGAAGATGAAATCCAACTACAGATTCATTCAGTTCGATATTGGAAAATTCTCCAATGGAATTTGGAATCCCCACCCCAACCACATCGTTATTAATATCGTTTATCTTTACTCATTTATTTGTTACGGTCACTTGGTTGCAGTCATTCTGGGGCACCGCCTCGAAGGGTTTAGTCGAACAAATCGACCCCAAAACTTATATTTAATAAAACCTGGTACTTATTATATCGGTCCCTTTTTTGCCGAACCATTAAGTTATGGGAAGGTAAAACAAACCAACACCGGTTGCCAAGTGGTGCTAGAGGTAAACACAGACATAAAGACACATGCACACACACATAAATAAGCGAACACACACCATACATACATACATACATATATATATATACATATATATGCATGTATGTATATATATATATATACATATATATATATATATATATAGGGTGCGTAAGATATTTGAGGACAGATTTATGTTTATAAACAAAAAACATATAATTACAGATAATAACTTTATTTATCAAAAAATACTATGAGGATAAAAATAAACCTTCTTTTCTATAATGTTATTCAATAAAGCCACCTTCAGTTTTAGCAACTGCTTCTATATGAGATCTAAATCATCTACATGCTCGAATCAAGTGGTCCTGGTTCATTTTGGACAATACTCTGATTATGGCAGCTTTTAAAGAATCTTTGGTGTTATGGGCGTGTTCATTGGTCTCTCTCTCTCAACAACGCTCCACATGTAGTAGACCAATGGATTGAGATCTGGGGAATTAGGAGGCCAAATGTTAGGGATTATGTGATCATGAAAATGTTCAGCCTTCCATTCCTGTGTTACTAGAGCCCATGTGTGATAGTGCAGAGTCTTACTGAAACACATATCGCCTTCAATTGCACACACTGTCTATCCGCGGCTTAACAATCATTTCCAGGACTTCAATGTAGGTGGCAGAGTTAACTCTAAGGCCTTGTAGAAAGAAGTAAGGAGGTATCACGTGTCCATTGCTGACAACCCCTAAAACTATGACAGTTGCAAGAAATTTTGTATGCATAACCCTTGGAACTTCAGAAAGGTCTACACATAACCATCTGTCATTTCTTCTGTTTATTTTTTTGATGTTAGTCGAAGTTTTTCTCGTTTGAGAAAAACCGAATCAAATCTTCTTCGGTTGAACTTTCTGGATAAATTCAGGTGTTCTGATGATTTCAGAGCGTTTAGAATGCTTTTTATGCTGGTGATACGTTTCCATCTCCAATCTCTTGCTCCTTACAAACTTTGTGGACGAAAGATGTGCCAACTTTTAAAAACTGAGATTTTTTAAATCGCTATACTCAGCCTTTATAACCACAATAACAGCATGCCTCTTCATTTCTTGAGTAAGCTGAGGGTCTGCTATTATTATTTTATGAAACAAAGATTATTCAGAGTTAGCAAAAAATGTAGCAGTGACCCAAAAAATATGTATTGTCAAATACCTTACGTCGGGTTTCTTTCAGTTTTTATCTACCAAATTCAATCACAAGACTTCGGTTGGCTCGGGGCTATAGTAAAAGACACTTGCCCTAGGTGTCATGCAGTGAGACTGAATTCTGAACTATGTGGTTGAGAAGCAACCTTCTTATCACGCTGTCAATCCTAATTAAAGTATGGAAATCTTTATAATTTTATAGAAACAGAAGCAGTAGATTTCTTAGAGGTAACATTAAACCAAAATTCAAGCAAACACCACTTTTAGTATTAATTATTAATTCAACGAAGAAACAATTGGCATAAATTAAACTTACAACTACTCACTCACAAACCTATGCATATTTAACATGGCAGCGAACACAGAAATACTCTTTGACATTTAAGCCAACTAAATTTGGCCCAAATATTCTACCTGTTTTATTTTCAATCTAACCAGATCCAGCTTTTCACACCTACAGTACAATGTCTTTCTAAAAACATTACAATCATATCATCAAAATCTCGAGGCTATGTGATAATGCATGATTAATTCAAAACAACATGAATAAACAAGTCATACATTTGACTGAGTAATCAGAATGCTAAAGGGTTAATCAAAGCTGCTTTCACTACAAGAGAAATCCAGCTAGACGTGATTAAAACCCCAAGTTTAAACACAGCGCAAAATGCGCCAAATATCACCAAACGAAACAATAGGAAAATTGTTCCCATAGCTTAAATGTATTCACAAATGCTACGACGAACTTTCTTACACAGAACAACAAGCGCTTTACCTCTTCACAAGGATTTCACAAACCTTTCACCAAAAATTCCGTCAAGATCACTTACAGCTGTTAGGATAACATAGGATTACAACTCTCTAACCAAAACTAAAACACCTATAAAAACCAGACAGACAAGGGTGTGTGGTTACGAATTTCGCTTCAAAAACACAGAGTTTCGGATTCAGTTCCACAGCGTGGCTCCTTGAGCATGTATCTTCTACAGTCCCAGACCAACGAATGTTTTGTGCGTGGATTTAGGAGACGAAAACTGTATGGAACCCTGTTATACATATATATGTGTCTGTGTGCCTGTGTTTGTGCAAGCGTAGTTTTGTGTGTTTCCCCTCCTCACTTTACAGTCGGTGTTGGTTTGTTTATATCTCCGTTACTTAGTGCTCCGACAAAAGAGACTGAGAGAATAAATACCAAACTTTGAAAAAAAGGTCCTATGGTTATTTTGATCAACTAAACCCTTCAAAGTAGTGTCCCAACATGACTGCAGTCCAAAACTAAAACAAGTGAAAAAACAGAAAACAAAACAAAACAACCAGATTTAAATGCAGTTTCAGAGACAAGACTAGTTCTTTGGAGAGGAAGTTCTTGTCGAAAGAATTAGTATACAAAACTGGGAGACCGAGCAGTAATAAAGTATGTTAAGATGTGTACGTCCTTGGTACTGTACCTCTATGTAGGTATGTGTCTGTTTGTGTGTGTGTGTGTGTGTGTGTGTAAAGATATGTGCATGGATATGTATGAGTGTATCAATAAAGATGAACAATCATAGGTGCATGGAATATACTTACACGAGTTGTTACATGATTTTTCGTGATGCAATCATACATTTACAGATGTTCGGTCCTCTCCAGCGAATTGTGCATGTTACTATGTATATAACGTATTTTTGGTGCAAACATTTATAAGACAGTATTGTTCGAAATCACCTAAACAAATGTCTCGTGAACCATGACGCATAAGTACTTTCATGCATCAAACACAAAACTTCATCCTCAGGGTGGGGGTGGCTGGCTTACTACCATCATCCGAAACACACCGCTCTTTACTTCTCTTTCAAAGGCATTAAAATGCTTTCCTCAATCCATCAGCTCACCACTCTCTCGAATTCATTCCCGGCGTCTCCTTTCAGGATATGTTCTTAGTAGTTCACCTTGTTTCTCAAAGTCGGGGGCTATTCCTTCCAGAAGTACTCCACCGTCCATCACTCACCGTTACACTCTGTCCGTAAGTCCTTGTCTTCGATCCTATCAGTAAGGATAGACGTCAATTCTTTTAAGTGGTATTTATTTTATCGATCCTGAACGGATAAAAGGCAAAATTGACTTCGGCGGAATTTGAACTCAGAACACGAAGAGGGACGAGATACTGCCCGGCATACTAACGATTTTTCTAGCTCAACGCCTTAAACACTAGTAATATTGACAATAGCATTAAACCGAAACCGACACTGAATTTAGCTGCATTAAAAAAATATTTAAAGCGGAACTGCTGTTTGTAGTATTTGATTATTCTCAGCATTTAATTATAGACGAATCCTCTATCGATGGCAGTGATTGGTTAAAATGCTTCTCTGAATAAGTGCTGTTATTGTCAAATGGGTATCAAGTTCATCAAATCGTGACGCCTAAGATAAATGATATTTGGATGAAATAGTATTCGTTCGGTGGCAAAATCGGTTATTGTCGCCGAATGTAACGCGGAGGAGGGAAAGACCAATGAATACAGGGGCTGCTTTATTCCCCCCCCCCCCACACACACACACACACTTTATTTTTTTATTTCGTTTATTTTCTTATCTCTTTTCTCTCCTGTTTATTTGTATTTAAATGTTCTGATAAAATTTCTAGGACATAAAAGAAAATACTACAAAAGATCAGAATCTATAGCAAAGTATTTTAAATGAAAAATTCAGTCGTTTCACAACAGTTGTCATTTTCCTTTCCTACTTTCTCTCTCTCTCTCTCTCTTTCTTTACTCCCCCACCCCACCCTGTTTGTACAAAAAATTTGCCGTTACAGGAACCGCATATGTCCAGTTTTTATTTATTACGTTTATGTATTTTGCATTTTTTTTTAAAATATTTTTGATGTGAAAACGTGTGTTGAAACATGTATTGTAATACGTGGAGATGGTCATCATTTGCCACACAAGAGGAGACACGTGGGACAAGGAGTCATTGAAGAGGTCACAGAGTGCGTGATGAAAAGCCAGCAAATTTTTCTGCTCTTAAAAGGATCTTATCCTTTACAGTGTTGAAAAAATATATCTTTCTACTTCTTTTATATATATCTGTGTGTGTGTGTCTGTGCGTTTGTGTGTGTGTGTGTGTGTGTGCGTGTGCGTGTGTGTGTGTATACATGCCTACACACACATTTTGTAGACTACGGCTCCAGAGAAAATATTTTTAGCATAAAGTACAAATACACACAATATAAATGTTAACATATTAATTCATATAGCAACAACTAGTAAATATTTATTTGATAACGAACCACACACACACACACACACACACACACACACACACACACACACATATATATATATATATATATATATATATATATATATATATATATATATATATATATATATATATATATATATATATCATCATCATCATCATCATCGTTTAACGTCCGCTTTCCATGCTAGCATGGGTTGGACGATTTGACTGAGGACTGGTGAAACCGGATGGCAACACCAGGCTCCAATCTAATTTGGCAGAGTTTCTACAGCTGGATGCCCTTCCTAACGCCAACCACTCAGAGAGGGTAGTGGGTGCTTTTACGTGTCACCCGCACGAAAACGGCCACGCTCGAAATGGTGTCTTTTATGTGCCACCCGCACAAGCCAGTCCAGGGGCACTGGCAACGATCTCACTCGAAAATCCTACGGGAGCCAGTCAGGCGGTACTGGCAACGGCCACGCTCAAAATGGTGCATCTCATGTGCCACCCGCACAAGAGCCAGTCCAGGGGCACTGGCAACGATCTTACTTGGCTTGCCCGGTCTTCTCACGCACAGCACATTTATATATTCTGTTGTGTCTGGGGAGAGTCATTTTCTTATTGTGCCTTAAAATTTAACACACTCACCGGTAAAATTTCCACTTATTTCTTATTTTTATTTTTCAAAAATGTTCGTTGTGTCTTGCAACCTTTTCAATAGTCTTGTTAAATTTTAAGGCACAATAAGAAAATGACTCTCCCCAGACACAACAGAATATGCTTCAACACACGAAATCACATAAAAAATCTTGGAAACCAAATCCAAAAACGAAATATATATATATATATATATATATATATATGCATACACACACACATATTTCGTAGTCTACGACTTCATTAAAAATATTTTTAGCATAAAATACACACAATATAAATGTTAACATATCAATTCATATAATACCAACTAGTAAATATATATTTAATAATGAACCGTTTCTGTAAAATGTTGGTGGGGGGGGGGGATTTCCGAAGGTTCCACCTCCACCCCCACCCCGTTTTCCGGACAAAAAAAAAAAGGTGTTTTGTGGCATATTAGGAGATTACCGTAATTCATTCAACAGAAAAAAATGTATGCACGTGCATAATCACATGTTCACAGAATACCATAAGAAGAGTATTTAGTTTGAAGCTTGAAAATCATAGAAAAATACAAAATGTAATTTCTTTTTTATATATATTTAAAATTTTATTTTCATACATTTTCACATATGTATTTTATAAATTTAAAAAATGTGTTCAAGGAATTATGATCTTTTTACATACAACCTCTTTATATATTTACAATTGTTTCTCTGGTTTGCTGTATATTTTGCATATTTTCTCATTTCAGTATAGCAGAGACACAATAAATCTCTCATTCACCCTCTTTCTTTTAAGTTACTTTTCACACACATATGTGTGTGTGGGTGTATAGATAGATACAAGTATATATATATATATATATATATATATATATATATATATATACATTGGTGTACTGGAACAGTTTCCCCCTTCTTTTTCCTTCCTACAAAATAACATAAGTGATTACCACGCAACCAAGAACTGGGTGATTCTTGTCCATTCACGAACAGTGTATTTTGTTAATAGGCCCACAGGCCCATAATTTATTTATGGTACAGTACATCTGGCTGTATGTGGGGTACTACACAGTAGTTTAGTTCACAACTGCAAGCGCATAGGGTACTATACAATGTTATACTTCACTGCTGCAAGAATAGGTGCTATGTGATGGTTAAGTTCACTGGGTGGTGAATGATGGTGAATGATGGTGAATGAAATGGAAAATAAAACTGAATTAAATTAAAATAAAACAAGCCAAAAATACACGATAAGAAAGGGAGTAAAATTGTAGATGATAGTTTGTTACATATTGATTTCTTTTGATTGAATATTTTTTGACTACATATGTCGTCAGTTTTTTTTTTTTTTTGTATTGATTGTGGCGAGTATCAGTAAATTTGTGGTCAGTTTTTGACTGGATGTGTGGCCAGTTTTTTAAGTACACAAAGATAGATGATCAGTTTTTGAGTATGGTTAGTTATTGACTGGATATGTGGTCAGTGTTTGACTGGAAGAGTCAATTGTGATTGAACAGATGATCGATTTTTGACATGATATACATAGTCAATCTTGTACTCGTTTAACCTTTTTTGGATATGCAGTTTATATATATATATATATATATATATATATATATATAACTTAAAATCGTGATTCTACTGAACGTGCAGTAACTTTTTGTCCTCATATTATTTACTGAGTATATGACAAGTTTTTATTAAAGTGGGTGTTTAGTAATTAAGTTTCAACCTTGATGTATAACAATGATGGACTTTTCATCAACAGTTTTTGTTGCCAAATTTTTCTTTGATAGATTTTCCATTGCCAACTTTAGTGTTGCTGGTACTTTTCACTGACAAACTTTTCCATTTATAGAGTTTTCACAGCCAGACATTTTGTCTCCAAAATTTCCATTGCCATGCTTTTTCACCAACACACTTTACATCATCAAATGTTCCATTACTTGATTAATATACTGTAATCCATATTTTCTGTTTTCTTTGTTTTCTTTGGTAAAAGAACATTGTTTTTCCAGTAAAATATATTTCAGTTATTTGAAAAAAAAAAAGGCTTATTTTGTATTAAATTCATTTTCATTTGAATAGGAAAAAAAAAAAAATTTGTTTGATGACTGAATGTCTGGGCCTGAAACATGTGACCACAATTTTTATGACCCAAGAAAGAATTGGATGAGACAGCACAAAATTTATTTGTCATTCACAATGTAAATGTGTGTGAGTGTGTTTGAGTGAATTTGCATGGAGGTGTGCTAACCTCATCTGCACAAAACAGTATGTGGTGAGCCTTTCTATGCAAGTGTGTGTGAATGTGAGTAACCTACCTGTGTGTATGTATATGTGAGTATATTATGTGTGTGGTCACTTGTAATGAGCAAATATTTATTAAAAAAACCTACAACACAAAATCTACAAATAAACAAAAATATGTAAACATTTTTTTGAGCAATTATCTGAGATTTCTTGAATTTTGAGGTGCTAGGGATGGCATGGCATTGGGTGTGGTCAATAAGAGTGGGTACATCTTTATCATCATCATCATCATTTATTATTATTATTATAGATGTTTCCAACCTAGTTTGGATTTTTTGCCATCAAATTTGATGGCAAAGAATCCAAACTAGGTCGAAAACATCTATATTATTTGAGTTCAAATTCCATTGATGTTGGCTTTGCCTTTCATGCCTTCATGGTCAATAAAATATGTACCAGTTGAGCACTGGGATTGATGTAATTAACTAGCCCCAAATCCTACAAAAATTTCAGGCATTGTATCATTATTATTATTATTATTATTTATTAAAATTCACAGCTTACTTTGCTGGGTATGATGGAAAGTGTCAGATGTCCACAGCCAGCAGACTAAGGTGACACTTGTTTTACTGGTCATGCTTCAAGAACCCTTCGAAGAATTCTTGCAGTTCCAAGTAATGCTGATTTTTGTTGGCATTCTACCTTCACATTTGCACCGATTTTTTTCAGCCATGCTGGTAGTTGAGTGCTGATACTTTCAAGTGCACCAGTTACTATTGGTGTCACGTCTACTCTCTGCATTGACCACTATTATCTTAGTGATAAGCTGGCAGAAACGTTTGCATGCTGGACGAAATGCTTAGTGGTATTTCATCTGTCTTTACATTCTGAATTCAAATTTTGTCAAGGCCTTTAATTCTTTCGGGGTTGTTAAGTTAAGTACCAGTTGTGTACTGGGGTCGATCTAATCAACTGGCCCCCATCCTCCAAAATTTTGGGCCTTGTGACTAGAGTAGAAAAGATTATTATTATTAATTTTTCAAAAATATCTTTGCTTCTCTAAAATAGAGCAGATGCCCATTAAGAGACAGATTTATCACAGCTGAAATGGTTTTGACCATAAGTCTGCTTGATCAGAGCTGGCCTGAGGTTAAACAACAACAAAACCAATTGTAATGGCCCATTGAGGACACCTATACATGGTCGCTCAACATGCTAGAAATAGCAACCAAGTCTCCACTCAAATCCCACCTTAACATCTTGAGAGGAGGAAGAGCACATCTTAGGATAATGTTCCTAGATACCCTAAAGAGACAGACATTCCAATCAGGACCATCCTTTGTTAGGTGGTCTTTTTTTCTTGATCAGGATTGATCTGGGACTACCTTCACTTACTAACATTGTACATCAATTTAACTAACAAGCTGTGTCTTCTCTCTTTCTCTCTCCTTCTGTGTTTCCTCTCCTACCTCTGCCACAACAGCTTCTGTTCATCTGAATGTGTTGTACCTATGTTGGTCTACTCTGTTGTTTGGAAAGAGGAGGAGGAGGGAGGGATTGTGGAAGTAGAGAGCTATACATGTAAGCATGCAAAGTTTCGTGTCCTAATATCACTTAATATCATCTGAAAGAGATGACAGTCATCAAATTTACCATCTATCTCTTGGGTAAAATCATTGATAAACAGAAATGCCAATAGTACTCCAGAGACTGGTTTAATAAAGCTATCACATCTATAAAGGTATCACAATGAAAAGAAAAAGAAAAACAACAAACAACTGGTCCTCAACTAGGCCTTCTGTCAGTATCTTCTGCAAAAATGGTCTTGATTGTCATTGTGACGAGAAATATCTTTGGCATTAAAAGCTAATGAGGAAGTCTCTATGCAGTCACTTGGCCAGCAAGAGATAGCAACTAAATTTCCTTCAAATCACAGCTTATCATTTAAATAAAATGTACATTGGAGAATGTGGTCTTAGGTACATTGTGCCAAGAAAAAAATATGTATAACCATAAGACTATTCAATGAGCATTGGTCTAGTGCTAAACTAGACCAATGCTCATGGTCTTGTGACCACTTGACATTAAACATGAAGACCTGATGTTTGTTGGGGAGAAGAGAGAGTGGAAGGTTCAAATCTTTCCCAAATGTATTAACAATATCCAGAGAGAGATTTGAAATCTAGTTGCAGTTTCTGCTCTCCTTGAGTTTAGCCTCCCGCTCTATAAAGGGTGACGCAGTATTAACAATAATAATAATAATCCTTTCTACTATAGGCACAAAGCCTGAAATTTGGGTGGAAGGGGTTAGTCGATTACATCGACCCCAGTGTTTCACTGGTACTTAATTTATCAAAGACAAAGTTGACCTTGGTGGAATTTGAACTCAGAATGTAAAGATGGACAAAGTCCCTAGTGGCATTTTGTCCAGTGTGCTAATGATTCTATCAGCTTATCACCTTAATTAATAATGGTTTCAAATTTTGGCACCAGGCCAGCAATTTTGGGGTTGGGGTTAAGTCAATTATATCTATCTCAATGCTCAGCTGGTACTTATTTTACTGACTCCCAAGAGGGTGAAAAGCAAAGTTGGCCTTGGTAGAAATTGAACACAGAATGTAAGGCTAGAAGATATGCCAATAAGCATCTTATCTGATGCTGACCAATTCTATCCTTTTGCTGCCTTTATAATAATAATAATAATAATAACAATAATAATAATAATAATAATAATAATCCTTATTACTATAGGCACAAGGCCTGAAATCTGGGAGAGGGGATAGTTGATTATGTCAACCCCAGTGCTTGACTGGTACTTATTTTATCAACCCCAAAATGATGAAAGGCAAAGCCAACTCAGCAGAATTTGAACTCAGAACATAGTGATGAGCAAAATACTGCTAAGCATTTCATTCAACATGCTAACAATTCTGCAAACTCACTGCCTTAATAATAATAATAATAATAATAATGATAATAATAATAATAATAATAATAATAAATATAATTCTTTCTAATTTTGGTACCAGGTCAGCTGTTTTGAGAGGCTGGGTGTTAATTGATACCATTGATTTGAGTGCTTTACAGGTACTTTATTTTATTGACTGTGGAGGGAAGAAAGGCAAAAATTGACCCTAGCAGGAATTGAACTCAGAATGTATACCACAAGGCATTTTGTACAATGCTCTAACAATTCTGCCAATCCAGACACCCATTAGTTTTTTTTTTGCCTGGTTTTAGTGAAGGCTATTTTATGTAGTAGTAGTAGTAGTAGTAGTAGTAGCAGTAGTAGCAGTAGCAGCAGCAGCAGCAGCAGTCAGCTGTGCAAGGATGAAGTTTCCATTTTGATATTTACAGTTTACAGTCTTGCACTTTGAATCCTCAAAACAGGATCACTTGATAAATTACACTTGGAATTTTCTTCTTACTATATTCATTATCTGAAATGATGATAATAATAATAATAATAATAATAATAATAATAATAATGATAATAATAATGATAATGATAATGATAATGATAATAATAATAATAATAATAATAATAATAATAATAAACAACAGCAACAACAACAACAACAATGAAAACAACAGCAACAGCAACAGCATTAAAAATAATCCTTTCTATTATAGGCACAAAGCCTGAAATGTGTGAGGGGTAAGGTAAGTCGATTGTATTAATCCCATTGCTCAACTGATAATTACTTTACTGACCCTGAAAGGATGAAAGGTAAAGTTGACTTTGGTGGAACTTGAAATCAGAACATAATTGTCCAACTCATGCCAGCATGGAAAACGGATGTTAAATGATGATGATGACACTCTGTACAATCCTTTACACTTTGTGGGAACCCTTAGTGATTATCATCATCATAAGCATCATCAGCATCATTATTATTACTATTATATGCTTGACTTTAATAAAGTTAGGTCAAGTTATTGCTATGACTAAGGTGCCATATATTTGGTTTTGCACAAAGTATTGTTCTAGAGAATATATGGCACCCTAGTCATAACACCAACTTGACCTTCTAACTTGTTGTCCCTTGAGGTCTCTGGGTGAGACTTGGAATCAACTTGCACAAACACAAAACAAAAGTCAAACATATAATAGTAATAATAACGATGATGACTATGATGATGATAATCACTTATTTACCAATAATTTTTTACAGTTTGTTTAGACAATATTGTTAATCATTCTTTCATTCCTCTACTCTTTTTATCACAGCCTTTCTGCTCATCAGGCATTTGTGTCTCTCTTCTACTATTATCCCTGTTAGGAGTTCCCATATATTTGGTAGATGTGCAATTGCTTCAAGACAAATCATACATGGAAATGCCGTCAGCCTGGCCTGCTTGAGAGGCCAGTGACAAAAATTTTCTCTATGCACTAATCGTAGGCATGGCTGTGGTAAGAAACTTGCTTCCCAACTACATGGTTCAGGGTTCAGTTCCGCTGTGTGACACCTTGGAGCAACTGTCTTCTTCTATAGCCTCAGGCCAACCAACAGAAATGTAAGATGCCATGTTTTTCTCAAAAGCCTAACACACTGCCTGGTCCAGCAATCAAGACTATGATGTTGTAATTTCAAGTGCAATACCCAAACCACTAAGCCATATACTTTCACCAGACTAGACTGACCTTGCATGCTTGCTTCATGCTCTTGTTTCATGCTATTGCTTGATGGGGCTGGGGTTCTCCCAGGTTAGCAGTCTCAGACACGTCATCATGCATAGAGACAACCTGGCCCACCAGTGCTTGCCACTGCTGATGGTCCCATGCCAACCCCTCTGCATTCTCCAAGGTGACATTGAGCCTCTGGAGATCTTCCTCAATCGTGTCCAGTCATCTGGTGCAGGGCCTTCTATGAGGCCTCTTCCAGTCCACAGCAGACTGACCTGGGGCTAAATAACAGCAACAACAGGAAAAACAATAATAATGATACTATCTCCCAATGAGACAAGATCATAGAGTTTACATGAACACATGAGTACTTTTAGTAATCAGTGCTTGTTTTAATGGCTCTTGGTGGGATAAAAAGGTCATGGTGACCATACCAGAATTGGAACTCAGAAATGTAACTGAATACTGTCAGTGTGGCTATTAATGTGCCTTTCAATTTTATCAACCAGTGAAACAAGACTTAGACAAACGTGATCTTCTGCCACATCTGATTAAGATCTCACGCTGTCGAGGATCTTTTTTTTTTTTTTGTTTTACTTCCAAGGCCAATTAGATATGATGCACATTCACACTGAGAGAAATCATCATCATCATCATCTTCATTTTTCTTCTTCTTTTTACTATTATTATTATTATTATTATTATTATTATTATTATCATTATAATTATTATTATTATTATTGTTGTTGTTTTTATTTCCTTCGTTTTCCTCCTCCTCTTTCGTCTTCTCTTTCACTTCCTCCTTTCTCTTTCTCCTCCTCCTCCTCCTCCCCTCCTCCTTTTTCTTCTTCTTCTTCTTCTTCAATGTCCCTATCAATGTCGTGGACACCATTCAAACAAAGAGGGGAACAAAAACTAGTAAAACTAGACAAGAACTTGTATTTTCAGTTTATACAAAAACAGTGACAACTTAAAAAGAAAGAAGTCTGTCGAATGGGCTAAATTGTTTTAGCGATGGTGGTAGGCGTTGTGGCAGTGGTGGTGGTGACGGCGGTGGTGGTGGTGGTGGTGGTGACGGCGGTGGCAGTGTGGTGTTAATGGGTAGTGGGAAAGGCAAGGAATTGAGACAGAAAGAGAAAGAAAGAGCAAAGAGACTGGCCTGAGTATAAGTATATACACATGCAACCATTAAATATATGTATACACACACACACATGAGTGTGTGTGTGTGTGTGTATGCATATATATATATATATATATATATATATATATATATATATATATAATAAATGATAAATAATATATAATATATATACACATGCATATATGGGTACAGGACATCACCAAAGGTGCAAATAATATGAAATATGTAAACAAACGAGGGAAAAATGAGTGAAAAACATAAACAATGAGAGAAAAATGGAAAACAGGACAAGTTAACACAGAGAAAGGACCCTTCATCAGATGTCGGCTGTCTATCTACTCCTCATTTCAAGCATTCAATGACAATATGAGTCTTCAAAGACAGTTGCTCCCATAAATTCTAAAATAAAATTTAGGATTTGTGGAGGGTCAAAGTTGGGAACAAAAAAATGACAGTGGAGACATACAAGGAAACCAAACGAAAACAAACATGGAGGGTTGTTGGGCCAGAACGAGAGGAAAATAGTGAATGCTGGGAGAGAGAGAGAGAAAGAGAAACACATCCACTTATTTAAATGTTTGTGCAGGAAAAAAAAAGATGGTCATATGTGAGCAATGAGAGAGAGAGGGAGAAAGGGAAAGAGAGGGAGACAGATAGAAAATGGTGAAGGAGGGAGGGGGAGAAAAAGGGAATTAGAGAAGGAGACACACACACACACACACACACACATACACATACACACACACACATATATATATATATATATATATATCTTCGAAACGCCTGTGTTAGAATGGGGGTAGCTGAAGTAGGAAAATGTTCTCTATGTGGCTTGTTTGTGTTCTGTACTCTGGTTATTATTATTTTTTTGTCTACGTTTTGTTTGCAATGTCCTGTACCCAGATATGCACCTATATATACAGGTAGACGTAGGTATGCACATACCTGTATGTATATATGCAAGGGCATCCAGCTGTAGAAACTCTGCCAAATTCGATTGGAGCCTGGTGTTGCCATCCGGTTTCACCAGTCCTCAGTCAAATCGTCCAACCCATGCTAGCATGGAAAGCGGACGTTAAACGATGATGATGATGATGATGATGATATATATATATATATATATATATATATATATATATATATATATATATTGCAGACAATAGAACTTAATACAGTCCTCTCAATTGCCAGCTCTTGTCAAACTGTCCAACCCCTGCCAGCACACACACACACACACACACACACACACACACATATACACACACACACACATATACACACATTATATATATGCCTGCACATACCAGCCTCACATCATCCACTAATAAGACAGTTATTAACTAATATGTTATTATATAAATAAATTACTCAAACAGTTGGTAACATTGGTAGAGGACCAGCCAATGGATTTTGTGCTATTTAGTTTTTGGTTCTTTACCTCTTGGGGTTCAAATCCTGCCTGAGCCAACTTTGTCTTTGATCTCTCCAGAATCAATAAAATAAATTTCCAATTACTGAGTCTTGTGCCAATGTTAGAAACAATTAAAGATAGTGAACTTGCAAAATTGTTTCGAGTGTCAGACAAAATGTTTTGCAGTATCTGTTTCGGTTTTTTACATTCTGAGTTCAAATGCTACCAGAGTCAAACTTGCCTTTTATCCTTTTGGGGTCAATAAAACAAGGATTAGTTGAACACTTGGCTAACACTTTCCCCTAATATTTCAGGCCTTGTGCCTTTAATTGAAAGGATTTAAAAGCAGCAAGCTAACACAATTGTTAGCATGCCAAACAAAATACTTAGTAGCATTTCATTTGTCTTTATATTTATATTCTGAGTTCAAAGTCCACTAAGGTGGACTTTGCTTTTCATCCATCTAGAGTCAATAACACAAGTACCAGTTGAGCACTGGGGTCAATGTCATTGACTGGTCCCCTTCCCCAAAATGTCAGGCTTTGTGCCTATAGCAGAAAGGATTATTATTATCATTATTATCAGTAGTAGCAACATTGACAAATACCAATATTTGTAGAAACAAATATTCAGTGAGAAAGCCTGATCTATTTGTTAAATGAAAAGCAAACATGCATCAGGAATATCAATGGCTAAAAACTGTTGATAAGAAATAAAAAACAAGACAGAGAGAGAGAGAGAGAGGGGGAGAGAGAGAGAGTGAAAGAGAGAGAGAGGGGAGAGAGAGAGAGAAAGAGAGAGAGAGGGGAGAGAAAGAGAGAGAGAGGGGGAGAGAGAGAGAGAGGGGGAGAGAGAGAGAGAGGGGGGGGAGCAAAATAACTTAAAAAACAAAAGCCAAGGAATTTGAGAATTGAGAGAGAAGTGGGGATGTTGTTTGCTAAATATTTTTGTAATTCTTTGTCAAACTTCCCAGGTTTTGAACTTGTTGATTTAACATTTTTCATGTATTAGAGAGTGTTGGTGCCTGCAATGTATTGATATTATTATTATTATTATTATTATTATTGTTGTTGTTGTTGTTGTTGTTAAGGCAGTGAAACGGCAGAATCGTTAGCAGCATTTCATCTGTCTTTATATGTTCTGAGTTCAAATTCCACCAAGGTCAACTTCGCTTTTCATCAAGAAACAATCCTTAAGCATGGCTGTGTGGTAAGAAACATGCTTCCCAACTGCATGGTCCATGGTTCACTACCACAGCATGGCACCTTGGACGAGTGTCTTCTACTATAGCCTTGGATTGACAAAAGCCTTGTGAGTAGATTTAGTAGATGGAAACTGAAAGAAGCCCATCATATATGTGTGTGTGTGTGTGTGTGTGTGTGTGTGTGTGTGCGTGTGTGTGTGTGATTGTATGTATGCTGCTTTCAATTTCCTTCGAACAAAGTCTGCAGAGTCAAAAGAAATCAATATTATTAGAATTTTTTGAGCAAATATTTACCTCTGATGCATATTCAGAGATGCGTCTGAGTTGTTTTTTCATCTTCCATTCACAATGTTGTTGTTCTTTGTGGCTGAAAAATAAATTATATCAAGATAAGAGTGGTAGATTAACAAGAAAATTAATAAATTTTTGTCACAGTTATATCATTGAAAGCACTTTTGTAAAAAAATAACGGTTATCTTAATCAAATTCTTTACATTAATTTCCTGTATGGGTAATGTTCTATCTCTCTCTCTCTCTGTGCATATAATTCTGTAATTTTAGGAACATACCAAACATTATGGAGAAAAGAATGAATGCAATCTTAATTATAATTGTATTATTGAAGATAATTTTTAAAAACAAAAAAGGTGCTTGTTAAAAGTGAATGCAAGATTCATAAACCATTAGATTTTCAATATAGTGTTACATTCAGCTTGACAGAAGGGTTACTAAACTGCTTTGGAACTTCTAACATATAAACAATATTCCAATGTGGAATCTTAAATTTTGTGGGAAGGAAAGATAACAGAATGGCAAATTGTAATCAAAGCTATCTTAGTGTTTTGCTTAGCACAGAAAAGGATTTATTGAAGAATTTTCCCCAGCCAAGGACCTACCTGAAATCTAAAAGCGAGATGTTTTCCCCTTGTACTCCTGAATGGAAATGTACCTTAGCCAACTGGTCAGTTCTACTCCCAACAGTAAGGTCTGCCTCTTACCCTATTAGTAGCCCTCCCACCATGAATAATGAGTATATTTTCCATATACCCAACACTTATACACATCCTTACATATACCTCCTCCCACTACTCTCCCCATCTCTATCTTTCTCTATTGTCTTACTCACTGTTTCCATTTCATCCTTGCTCCATATTCATCCCACAATCAACATATAAAAAAAGCTGATGTGCAAAACAATGGTGAAAAAGAGATCAATCTAAAGGACATAACTCCGAAGGGCTTAAGAGCCAGCTTCATTTTTTCCTTTTATTGTGTCTCTTTTTTTCATCAATGAGTTTTATTCAATTATTTTTTAATGGTAACTAAGAATTGCCACTGGATGTGGTGGTTTCAGGCCTCTAGTAACAAAGAGACCAAGATATACTTTTCCATTTAACTATGTCAAATGTTTGTTAATGTATACCTTCCAACACTTGAAAGATTCTTTAACATGAAACCATTCAATAACATGAATCAGCTGTTAAAAAATTAAAATTGAAATATTGTGTAAATAGTTTACTCACTGTATTACCTAATATATGTGCATTTATGTATGTATGTATGTATGTATGTATGTATGTATGTATGTATGTATGTGTGTGTGTATGTATGTGTGTATGTATGTGTGTGTATGCAACCATGAATGCATGTATGTATGTGTGCATATGTACAGACATATGTACAAGCATGTGAGATTAAGAAGTGTGTTTAGTCCTACAGCATGACACCTTGGGGGAGGGGGCCAGATCAACCCCAGTACGCAAGTGGTACTTAATTTATCGACCGCGAAAGGTTGAAGGCAAAGTCGACCTCGGCAGAATTTCTTTGAATGATATTGTATGGTTGATGTGAGAGGCCAGATCTAGCTAGTTTGAACATAAAACAAGTAGAATATTTGGGCTTGATATGGCCTGTTTAAATACCAAGAGGTTAGTACATTTGGTGAAGAGCTGGTAGAATCGTTAGCACGCCGGACGAAATGCTTAGCGACAATTCTTCCAGCTTTGTGTTCTGAGTTCAAATTCTGCCGAGGTTGGATGTTACCTTTCATCCTTCCAAGTTAGATAAAACAACTATCAATCAAATATTGAGATCGATATAATCGGTTAACTCTCTCCCCGAAAATTTCAGGTTCTTCGTGCCTATAGCAGAATAGACTGGAGTAAAACATGAAAGAACCAAGTTCAAATTATTCACCTCCACACCTTTGAGGCAGTAGATCCGATTCGTTATTCGGGGGTCGATAGATTAAGTACCACTTGCGTACTGGGGCCGATCTAGCCCCTCCCCAAAAATTTCAGGCCTTGTGCCAAGAGTAGAAAGGAATATCATTTTAAGAATTAACAGTTACGTTGTCGAAATCTCATAGCTACAAGATAATGAATGATTAATTCAAAACATGAATAACACCTCCCGTTGGTGCATATTTGTGACAGTGAATACAGCGTAGGTGGGTTTTGACTGTCTTCATTTTTAAACGTAATATACCTTCGACTTCGGCAAACAGACCTACAATAAAATGGCCGTCCATTGAGGTTCGCACGCGACACACTACGCTACTGATTCGTAATGAGTTAATGCATAGTGATTCAGTGTATTGTGTGAAATAAAATGTGTGTGTGTGTGTATACACACACACACACACACACACACACGTGTACACTTAATTCAGTGTTGTTAAAATTATAGCGGTACACTGAATACGTCATTCGTTCAAGAATATATAAAGTTGCGTCGCATTGTATTTAAAAACGGAATTAGTTGTGCAAATAGAATTCTAATTACGTTTTAAAATAAATAATGAGGTACAAAACAAAAGTCATGTTTCCATCGCCTTTGTTGCTGTTTTGAGATATGTTTGAATATTCATCACATTCAACTGTGATTTAGATTAGATGAAACTTGTCAGAACTTGATTGGAATTGACCTAAACATAGCTAAATATATAATTGAATAAAACCTTTGAAATGTTATTAAAACAATGTTACGTTTTTAGAATATGATTTCAGGTACGTATTGTTTTTGGTTGCATTTGTTTCAGAATTGCGATCGTCTGCTATATTATCACGTGCTTTCATACAAGTAAAGTTTTCATAGATGACCTTGAGGTACATAAATATTTAATTAAATGAATAATCTTTAAAACATCTGAAACGTTATAAAACAATGCTGCAACATTTTTAGAACAATGACTTCTACACACATTATTTTTGGTTGCATTTGTTTCAGAATTGCGATCGTCTGTTGCTTGTTCACATGTTTTCATACGAGTAAAGTGTTCATAGATGACCTTGACATGTCTAAATATTTAATTAAATAAATAGTTTTTCAACCATTTAAAACGTAATAAAACAATGCTGCAACATTTTTAGAACAATGACTTCTACACACATTATTTTTGGTAGCATTGACTCAGAATTGCGATCGTCTGTTGCTTGTTCACGTTTTCATACGAGTAAAGTGTTCATAGATGACCTCGACATGTCTAAATATTTAATTAAATAAATAATCTTTCAAACATTCAGAACGTTATAAATCAATGCTGCAACATTTTTAGAATAAGGCTTCCACACACATCGTTTTTCGTTGGATCATTTCGAAATTTTGCTATCGTCTGTTACATTATCACGTGTTCACATACGAAAAAGGTTTTCATAAATGAACTTGATATACCTAAATATTCAATTAAATAAATAATCTTTCAAACATTTAAAACGTTATGAAACAATGCTGCAACATTTTTAGAACATGACTTCGACACGTCTTACTTTTCGTTAGATTATTTCGAAATTGCTATCGTCTGTCACATTCTCACGTGTTCACATGCAAATAAGGGCCGCATATGCGAATATAACAGATTACTGCATATGCACTAGCTTCTATTCCATGCTTCAATCTTATTCGGACGGAGACTCCTCGACAATAATCATATGCGTGAACATTGCCAATGAAATTCAACTTTCAACGAATAACTTTGACTTATCAGACAGGATTTTCTCCGACATACAAAATAATTCAAATTTCAGATTTTTATTTACTAATTTTGAATCTAGCTCAGACCACCAAAATTTTCTCCGAAATTTGGTTTTATTTTAACTCTTTAGCATTCAGATTATTCTGTCGGATGTAATGCTTATTTATTCGTGTTGTTTTGAGTTAATCATACATTATCACATAACTTCGAAATTTCGATGATATGATTGTATATTTTTAGAATGACCTTGTAGGGTATATTTGAGAGGCCAGATCTGGCCGGTTTGAGCCGTAAAACAGATAGAATATTTGAGCCGGTTTAAATGCTAATAGAATAGGTTTATGATTTTCGTTGCGTGATGACGTTTTCCATAATGATCTGAACACAGCATTTCCACCATAAATTTAATCACATCGTACTAAAATTTTCTGTGGTTCCATTCTTTACTTTATTCCATTAAACTATCATTTAACTATTTTGAACTGCTTTTCCTACTTGTTGTCATTATTGTTCATTTTACTGTTGCTGTCTCTGTTATCGGGACTGCTTCTCTCTCTTGTGATTATACATGGCTAACTACTACACAATTTATTGCCTCAACCAGCAACTTAGAGGCCAACTATATGCAACCCAGTTAATTCTACCGGTACAGAAACTCCTCACACAATTGTCCTAAATGCACAGTAATCTTCTAAAATCAGTCTCTCTGAGTTGATTCAGCTTTATACACAAAACACACATACACACTAGAATAGATGTAACATTGCCATATGAGACTCAAATACAGTTCTGGGTTTCAAAAATCTTATAAAA